>NW_018408742.1:1000841-1046292 GCF_002113885.1 Mizuhopecten yessoensis | reverse complement strand
TATAGTTTATATAGGGAAATAACACTTTTCGGTATATATTTTATCCATTTTCAGCAGAAAATTACTCAAACTTAATCAGAATCATCTTGGGTGAATGAGAGTATTACTTTGTAAAATTGGGATTCCTGCCCCATCCCCAGGGGCTAGGGCGGGGCCCCAAAGGGAACATTTACCAATATTTTCAAATTCTTATCCATTGATGACATGACAAGTATTGTATTTCACTTAGTTAACATGCTGATTTCCACATCACATCTAAACAATAAAATAAAGCTACCAGTACCTATGATATAACTCAGGTGACCGCTAAGGCCCATGGGCCTCTTGTCAGTGCTTAATGGGCCAGTCCCATTTATCTATTTGAAGAATACATTGTATTTCGTATTATATATTTTAATTGACCATCCCTCTGATGTTTCTATATAAAAAACAATTAACACAAATCATTTGCCAAATACTGTTAAACTCAATTTTGTCAGCATTATACAGGCCCTTTGGACCTGTTGTCAACCAGTTGTTGTACCTGGTAATTACAATTCACATCATACATGTTATTTGTAATGCAAGTAAAACTTGTTATCACACTCGGTGTAAATGTTAACTTTGTTTTCTTTCATTATTATCATTGGACTGTAAAGTAGGGACAAATCACCAACCTTCTGGCCCAAGAATGAACACACGGCCATCTTCATTTATACAAACTTGATTCTCTCTTGCACATGGATGCTTCATATCAAGTAAGGTAGATCTGACTGTCAGGTGACCACATAAATAAAGGAATACTAAATTCATTATCAAATAATTTTTATTGTGTGGACATAAGCTTTTTCACATAATTCATCACAGAAAACAGGTGTATAAAAATATGTTAACAGGATATACATTTGTAATAGTACAATTTTCATTTTACATCCATCCTTTAACAATACAATTATGCCCCAATGAGAAACATGCAAATTAATTTGCTGAGATATTGTGATCTTATATATCCAAATAGACGTTATATTAAGAGTAAAAATTGATGTACAAGTTCCTAGAGAAAAGATATTACACAACACATTGCTTTAATTGACACAGCTTAATTCTTATTGCGTGTACATTTTATGGAACTCTTAAATACAATGCATAAATAATATAATTTTCATTTTCCCACCGATTGGACTAGCTTATTCAAGATAACAGTAAAATGATATATACAAAATAGAGTTAAATGTAATACAGAATAAACAAAACGTTAAATGGAATTTTAGACCAAAAGAAATGAACACTGGTATGCAAGTGAAGCTTTAAACACCCATAACAAATCGGTGGAACGAATGTAATTCGTGAAGGGGTATGCATATCTTTGCAAAGTAAGAAACATGCAAATGTCACATTTAATATGTGTAGGTTAACTCATTCACCCCTGAAGACCCTGTGAAAACTTCCAATTCAAAGGATGGAATAGTTCATTATGAGAGTTCAGAGGTGAACGAGTTCAGGAGTCGTGGAATAAATATCAAATGTCATGAAATTTATATGTTGGTGTATGTTATCGACAGATTTACCAAAGAAGTGTTGTTTGAGAATAACCTAGGCAGTACACTGCTTAATTCATTGTGTGGAGAGTTACATCAAGGTTCCAAGCTTTCTCCGTGTGCGACTTTTTGAGATGCTAAGGGCCGTAACTCTTTCAACAAGCCATTCGGATTGATATGTGTCACTTATGCCCTGCTTTGACCATCAATGCACATATCAAAGAAACTTAACTTAAATGCAAACACTTAATGTTAATGGAGATGCTGACAAAGTCGATGGACCATGAAAGGTTGGCTGCATCCAGCATTTGATACATGGGTTGAGATGTACTACCTAACTTTTACCTTCAGAGAAACTAACTTAAGCGCAAAAACTTAAAGTTGATGGAGATGCTGACAAAGTCAATGGACCATGAAAGGTAGGCCACATCCTCGTGTTGTATTTAAGTTAGTTCTCTGAAAGTGTAAGTGCTACACCAACCAAACTTGGACTTATGTAGTACATCTCGACCCATGCATGAAATGCATCTATGGTCCAAGGTTTGGTTGGTGTAGCACTTATACTTTCAAAGAAACTAACTTTAACACAACAAGAGGCCCAGAGGGCCTGTATCGGTCACCTCGAAATGTTAGCAAAATTAAAGTTGGAAGTTAGATGTTGCTGGTAGTGTACATGTACATGGTTAGTCAGGGGTTATATATATATGCAATTGGACAAAATCCTGTAATTCCTACAGAAAAAGGAGGATTTTGAAGACTTTGACATGTTTCCCCTATTGAGCCCTGCCCCTCTGCCCCCAGGGGGTTCAAACCCACCAATTATACAAAATTGATTTCCCTTCCAAACAGGATGCTATTATTAAAATTTGATCAAAATACCTTCATCCCAATGGAGAAGAAGGATTTTAAAGCCAAAATGTATTACTCTATATCCCTTATTTGGGCCCCCACTGCCCAAAGGGGGGTCAGATCCACCATTTATACAAAACTGGTTCCCTTCACCCAAGGGTGCTTCATCCCAAATTTTGACAAAATCATGCCATTCATACAGAAGAAGGATTTTTAAGAATTTGCTATGTTTTCCCTATTAGGCCCCACCCCTCTGCCCCCAGGGGGGACAGACCCACTTTTTATACAAAATTAAGTCCCTTTCACCAAAGGATGCTTAAAACCAAATATGGACAAAATCCTGTTATTCCTATAGAAGAATTTTCAAGCATTTGCTAAATTACCTCTATTGGACCCCACCTTTCAGGCCCCAGGGGGGTCAGACCCACCATTTACACAAAATTGAATTCCCTTCTCCCTAGGATGCTACTGTTCAAATCTGGTCAAAATACCTTCGTCTCAACAGAAGACAAGAGGTCCAGAGGACCTGATTGGCTCACCTAGAAATGTTAGCAAAATTGAAGCTGAAATAGCCAGATGTTGCTGTACATGTGTTACATAGTCAGTCAGGGTTTATATTAATATGCAATTGGACAAAATCCTGTCATTCCTACAGGAAAAGGAGTAATTTAAAGAATTTGCTATGTTTCCACTATTGGGCCTGGCTCTTCTGCCCCCAGAAGGGGTCAGGCCAACCGTTGATACAAGATCAGTTCCCCTTCACCCAATGATGCTTTAGACCAAATATGGACATAATCCTGTCATTCCTACAGAAGAAGAAGGATTTAAAAGCTATTTTTCTATTTTCCCATTTGGCCCCACCCCTCTGCCCTCAAGTGTGTGTGTGTGGGGGGGGGGGGGGGGGGGGGGGGGGGCACACTCACTGCTTATACAAAATCGAGTCCCTCTGTCCTAATGATGCTGCAGAAAAAATTGGGATGAAATCCTTTAATCCCTATGGTAGAAGAAGGATTTATAAGGTTTTACCTCTATTTCCCATATATAGCACTGCCCTTCTGCCCCCAAGGGGTCTACACCTACTGTTTATTCAAAATTGAGTCCCCTTGGCCCAAGGATGCTCCAGTCTTAATTAGGATAAAATCCCTTAATCCCTACGGAAGAAGGATTTTAAAGATTTTACCTCTATTTCCCCTATTTGGCCCCGTCCCTTTGCCCCCAAGGGGGCCACACCCAACATTTATACGAAATTGAGTCCCCTTGGCCAAAGGATGCTCCAACCTTTATTAGGATATAACCACTTGATCCCTACGGTAGGAGAAGGATTTTAAAGATTTTACCTCTTTCTACTATTCAGCCCCGCCCCTCTGCCACCAGGAGGGCCACACCCACCGTTTATACAAAATTGAGTTCCCTTGGCCCAAGGATGCTCCAGACTAAATTAGGATAAAATCCCTTAATCCCTACAGTAGAAGAAGGATTTTAAAGGTATACCTCTATTTCCCCTATTTGGCCCGCCCCTATGCCCCCAGGGGGCCACACCCACTGGTTATACAAAATTGAGTCCCCTTTGCCTAAGGATGCTCCAGACCAAATTTAGCGAAAATCTACTTTCAGTTCAGGACTACATGTAGTAGCGTTTTTTTATGACAAATAATGATTATCAAGACGCCCAGAGGGCCTCTATCGCTCACCTTGAAACGTTAGCAAAATTGAAGTTAGAATAGCTAGATGTTGCTGGTAGTGTACATGTATTACATGGTTAGTCAGCAGGGGTTATATCTATATGCAATTTGACACAATCCTCTCATTTCTACAGGGAAATGAGGATTTCGAACAATTTGCTATGTTTCCCCTATTGGGCCCAATCCTCTGCCCCCAGGGGGTCAGACCTACCATTGATGCAAAATTGTTTCCTCTTCACACAAGGATGCTCCACACCAAATATGGCCAAATCCTTTCATTCATACAGAAGAAGAAGGATTTTAAAGAATTTGCTATATTCCCTCATTTAACCCCTCAGGTCCCTGGGTGGCCAGACCCACCGTTTATACCGAATTGGTTCCCCTTCACCCAAGAATGCTTCACACCAAATATTGACCAAAACCTTTCATTCCTTCAGAAGAAGGATTTTAAAGAATAATTTGCTATATTTTTCCTATTGGGCCTTGCCCCTCAGGCTCCGGGGGGCAAGACCCACTGTTTATACAAACTGGTTCCCCTTCACCCAAGGATGCTTCACACAAAATATGGACCAAATCCTTTCATTCCAACAGAAGAAGGACTTTAAAGAATTTGCTATGTTCACCCTGTTAGGCCCTCCCTGGGGGGCAAGACCCACCATTTATGTAAAATTGGTTCCCCTTCACCCAAGAATGCTGCACACCACATATAGACCAAATTCTTTCATTCCTACAAAAGAAGAAGGATTTTAAAGAATGATTTGCTATATTTCCCCTTTTGGGCCCTGCCCCTCAGGTACCTTGGTACTGTTAATACAAAGTTGGTTCCCTTCACCCAAGGATGCTCCACACCAAATTGGGCCAAATCCTTTCATTCCTACAGAAGAAGAAGGATTTTTGAAGAATTTGCTATGTTACCCCTATTGGGCCCCGCCCCTCTGCCCCAAGGGGGGCCAGACCCACCGTTATACAAAATTTGTTTCTCTTCACCAAAGGATGCTCCACACCAAATTTTGTTAAAATCCACTCAGTGGTTCATGACAAGTAGTGTAAAGTTGACAGTCTTTACACTTTACATTTTATGTAAGCTCGCCTTTGGGCAGGTGAGCTAAAAATTGATCCTTTTAATCTTCGACTTCTATCATTTATTACTGACCATTCCTGAAATTCTGCAATAATGATGAGCATCAGCATATTTAATGTCTTATTATTGTTCAGTTAAGTTTTAGTCTCTCCAGTTCTTTATTCTTTTCGTGTTACTTTTTCTGTTCCGCTCTTCAACATTCCAGCATCAGTCCAGTCCTAATAATAATTACACCTGTTCTGGTACTGTAGAATTTAAAAACATTTCCCATTTCCAATCTTTGTAAGTCTTGTCCTCCTTTTTCCAAAGATATGTCAGAATATTTCATTATGATTGTCAACATTCTCATCTGTAAACTTTAAAACACTTTTTCTATGCAGTTTCTCATTCTTTGTACTTCTCGTTTTACTTTTTCTTCTGCACTCTTCAACATTATTTCATCAGTCACAATTACAAGTAGGCCTGTTTTTGTACTGGAGAGTTTAAAGTCTAATCCAGTTTCCAATTTCAATCTTTGTAAGTTTTGTCCTCCTTTTCCAATGATTTGTCCACATATTTGATTATGAATGTCAACATCATCATCTGTAAAGACAATTTCTATGCAGTTTCTCATTTCATGAATGTCAACATCATCATCTGTAAAGACTTTTTCTGTGTAATTTCTTTCTTTGAACTTCTCGTGTGACTTTTTCTGTTGCTATCTTCAACATTTTAGCATCAGTCCCAATTACAAGTAGGCCTGTTTCGGTACTAAAAAGTTCAAAATCTAATCCAGTTTCCAATTTCAATCTTTGTAAGTTTTGTCCTCCTTTTCCAATGATTTGTCCACATATTTGATTATGAATGTCAACATCATTATCTATAAACACTTTTTCTATGCAGTTTCTCATTCTTTCTACTTCTCTTGTGACTTTTTCCATTACTATCTTCAACATTTCAGCATCAGTCCCAATCACAAGTAGGCCTGTTTCGGCTCTGGAGAGTTCAAAATCTAATCCAGTTTCCAATTTCAATCTTTGTAAGTGTTGTCTTCCTTTTCCAATGATTTGTCCACATATTTGATTATGAATGTCAACATCATTATCTATAAACACTTTTTCTATGCAGTTTCTCATTCTTTGTACTTCTCTTGTGACTTTTTTTGTTGAACTCTTCAACATTTCAGCATCAGTCCCAATTACAAGTAGGCCTGTTTCAGTACTACTACTATTGAGTTCAAATTCTAATCCAGTTTCCAATTTCAATCTTTGTAAGTTTTGTCCTCCTTTTCCAATGATTTGTCCACATATTTGATTATGAATGTCAACATCATTATCTATAAACACTTTTTCTATGCAGTTTCTCATTCTTTCTACTTCTCTTGTGACTTTTTTTGTTGCACTCTTCAACATTATTGCATCAGTGCCAATTACAAGTAGGCCTGTTTCGGTACTAAAGAGTTCAAAATCTAATCCAGTTTCCAATTTCAATCTTTGTAAGTTTTGTCCTCCTTTTCCAATGATTTGTGCACATATTTGATAATGAATGTCAACATCATCATCGTAAAACACTTTTTCAATGCAGTTTCTCATTCTTTGTACTTCTCGTGTGACTATTTCTGTTACACTCTTCAACATTATTGCATCAGTCACAATTACAAGTAGGCCTGTTTCGGTTCTGGAGAGTTCAAAATCTAATCCAGTTTCCAATTTCAATCTTTGTAAGTTTTGTCCTCCTTTTCCAATGATTTGTCCATATATTTGATTATGAATGTCAACATCATCATCTGTAAACACCTTTTCAATGCAGTTTCTCATTCTTTGTACTTCTCTTGTGACTTTTTTTGTTGCACTCTTCAACATTATTGCATCATTGCCAATTACAAGTACATGGAGGCCTGTTTCGGTTCTGGAGAGTTCAAAATCTAATCCAGTTTCCAATTTCAATCTTTGTAAGTTTTGTCTTCCTTTTCCAATGATATTTCCATATATTTGATTATGAATGTCAACATCATTATCTGTAACCACCTTTTTAATGCAGTTTCTCATTCTTTGTACTTCTCTTGTGACTTTTTCCGTTACTATCTTCAACATTTCAGCATCAGTCCCAATTACAAGTAGGCCTGTTTCGCCTCTGGAGAGTTCAAAATCTAATCCAGTTTCCAATTTCAATCTTTGTACGTTTTGTCCTCCTTTTCCAATGATTTGTCCACATATTTGATTATGAATGTCAACATCATTATCTGTAAACACTTTTTCTATGCAGTTTCTCATTCTTTGTACTTCTCTTGTGACTTTTTCTGTTGCACTTCCAAACATTTCAGCATCAGTCCCAATTACAAGTAGGCCTGTTTCAGTACTACTACTAAAGAGTTCAAATTCTAATCCAGTTTCCAATTTCAATCTTTGTACGTTTTGTCCTCCTTTTCCAATGATTTGTCCACATATTTTATTATGAATGTCAACATCATTATCTGTAAACATTTTTTCTATGCAGTTTCTCATTCTTTGTACTTCTCGTGTGACTATTTCTGTTGCACTCTTCAACATTATTGCATCAGTCACAATTACAAGTACATGTAGGCCTGTTTCGGTTCTGGAGAGTTCAAAATCTAATCCAGTTTCATATTTCAATCTTTGTAAGTTTTGTCTTCCTTTTCCAATGATATTTCCATATATTTGATTATGAATGTCAACATCATTATCTGTAACCACCTTTTCAATGCTGTTTCTCATTCTTTGTACTTCTCTTGTGACTTTTTCTGTTACACTCTTCAACATTTTAGCATCAGTCCCAATTACAAGTAAGCCTGTTTCGGTTCTGGAGAGTTCAAAATCTAATCCAGTTTCCAATTTCAATCTTTGTACGTTTTGTCCTCCTTTTCCAATGACTTGTCCACATATTTGATTATGAATGTCAACATCATTATCTGTAAACACTTTTTTTATGCAGTTTCTCATTCTTTGTACTTCTCTTGTGACTTTTTTTGTTGCACTCTTCAACATTTCAGCATCAGTCCCAATTACAAGTAGGCCTGTTTCGGTACTAAAGAGTTCAAATTCTAATCCAGTTTCCAATTTCAATCTTTGTACGTTTTGTCCTCCTTTTCCAATGATTTGTCCACATATTTTATTATGAATGTCAACATCATTATCTGTAAACACTTTTTTTATGCAGTTTCTTATCTTTTGTACCTCTTTTGTTATTCTTTCTGATGCACTCTTTAAAACTTCAGAATCTGTCGCAAGAACAAGGAGACTTCGGTCTAGATCTTGATTGGTTTTAATATCAAGTTCAAAATCTAACCCAGTTTCCAATCGCATTTTTTTAATGTGCTGTCCTCTTCCGACGAAAAATCGACAAATGAGTTCATGCAAATCAGCATCCGAATCTGTCAACACTTTAGCAGCGAGCTTTTTATGGTTTATAATTCTGTGGTCTCCTTTTTGCTCTACTGTCGCTACGGGTGTAGTAGAGAAGTAATCGAGTCTGCCGACAATAGCACCGACACGTGGTTTGCTTGCTTGGCGCTGAATTCCTTTTCCGTCCCTTGTCAGAGAGAAACACGGCCTTGATATTCTGAACTTGTATCCTAGGTCTTGAAACAAACATTTCCCATTACTTATTGAACCGAAACTTGCGAGTCCAGAGTTAAAAAGAATCCGGCAAGTTCGTGCTCTCACGAAGCCGCCTGCCATTTTGTGTTTTGGGTGCGACTAACGACCGAAACAGGATTCATAAATAGATATCGCCTGCCAGTATCCTCCCAGCCAGGGACAGCCCCGTAGCGATGTATTTTGGACTTGCATTTGCTAGTTTTTAATTCAATTGTCTATTGACAATAATGATGTTATCTTTTTTTGTGCACGGCCAGCTCGGTAGATCTAGGAGTACGGGCAGGAACGGGCAGCAATCTATTAATTATTATATACATTAATGAATACATGTATATATATTAGATACATTTAAGTATCATTATCGGGTATAAGATATATTTGATAAAATGATTGCAATTACATATATATAAATTTATGTCGATATTACTTATCTACGTACATTTATAGTACATCTGTAGCATCCCGATGCAATATTAACTGAATATTATTTTATGTCGGTCAAAAGCTCTTCAGAGCTTAAGTTATTTTGTTATATACCCACCGACTCTAAATAAAATTTATCTTATCTTATCTTATCTTAACACATATATAATACTCTCGTAATTTCGAATTGAAGGAATCGACAGTTGATGCTGAAAAACAGGTTACTACAATATAATATTAACTGAATATTATTTAAATTAAGTGTCGTCTGTTGTTTTTTTGTGGTCTTATCGGTGATTTTTGGGTCTTTTGGGGTCTTTTGGGGTAACGTATCGGGAAACATAATGAAGAATTGCATCGCATTCATCACTCTGTGGTAAAAATGTCGTTCTTGGGTAATAAAATCATGCTGTACTCTTCAATCTTGACAGTAGAAATGTGTCAAAACTTTGTGTACAGCAAAGAGTCAAAGTCGCCAAATACTATTAACCGGCAGGAATTTACAAGTGACATCCATGCGAATTGAACCGATAAGGATACAATTTGAGTTTGAAAAATAAATATTAACGGGTTCAAAACAGCCAAATACATTCCAAGAAGAATTGCTGAAATCACAATTGTTTGGTGATCTTCATGTCTCGCGAATTCGGCTGTTGGCGATCCTTGTCGGATGACTGCTTTTAGCGTACACATTCTGCCGATATCGATGACCAATTCAGTCGGATTTGCAGACGATCAGAAAACTACTTGGAAAAGTGTATTTCATAACAACAACAAAAAGGAAAAGATTTATCCGTATATAATATTGAATCTTTTCTGAAACTTATTGTTGTGAAAACAACATCGTTATTTTCCAATTAACGTTACCTGAGACGTAGAATACAAAGATTAACAACTCACGCAGATCTCACAAAAACACGCATCCCTGAGAAACGCTGCGAGACTTGGATTGCGACATGAGTGTTTGTTTTGACAGCTTATCGATCCTTGTGACGATAGTCTTATGATAATTCGATGGTGTATTCGTTAGTTCGTGTCAACATGTCACATTTTCTAGATATATGACTCATATAAAGAAGCTTGTTAGAAATATAATGTAATATCTGAATACGTTTTTGAAATAAATTAACGAACGAGAGAGGAGTGCCGGTGTCATGAAAGGAATTCCCTCGCACATCGCAGCCGCCGTTTTTTCAGAGCTCAATTATCAAATTTTGCAAGTATTGTAAAAACCTGATTTGAAAAAGCTGTCTAGAAATTTCATGTTTGAATATATATCTGAATATGTTTTTGAAATTAAATAATGAATTAGAAAGGAATTCGTGTTTTAATGTGTTAAGAAAGAAAAATATCCTCACACGTCAAAGCCGCCATTTTAACTTGTTAATTCTTAAAACCTGTATTTTCATAGCTAAATTAAGAAACTTTGCAAGCATTGTAACAACCTCCTTTTATTTTCCTATTTGGAAATATTATCCAATAATTAATTTCTGAAAACTTTTTTGAAATTGTCTGAAGAACAAAAACGGAGTTCGTGTTCTAATTTGTCATGATAGAAATAACCCTCACACATCCAAGCCGCCATTTTAACTTGTTTACTCAGAAAAACTGTATTTTCATAGCTAAATTATGAATCTTTGCAAGTATTGTAACAACCTCATTTTAATTTACTGGTTAGAAATATTATCCAATAACTAATTTCTGAAAACTTTTTTGAAATTGTCTAAAGAACAAAAACGAAGTTCGTGTTCTCCTGAAGCCAGAATCATTACCGATATGTAAACACAGCCACGATGACGTCGATGTGCAATCTTTCGATGTTTGGTGTTTTTTAAACTTAATAATTTAAGTTTACATTCAATGTAGCACTCCCAAACCGCATGGAAATCTCAGCTAGCTACGGGTTTAATATTATGTTGATTTTCGATGTTTTCCCATGGCATAATTATGTTTCGAACAGAAAAGAATTATTTAATGCATCCGGTTACCAGTGACCAATGGTAAGGTCAAGTGTCAGCGCGCAGATCTCCCCGTATTCGAGGCGTCAGTCAACGCTAACGTAATTCCATGTGTTGGCATGGCTACCTGGGCTGCATGTATGTATTAACACCTGGTCATTGTTTACCATTTTGATTGACAGGTGGAAATATATATCCGTTGTAGCTTGGTCAATGATTTAACGGAAAATGATCATCATACAGAATGATGGGATGACTTTCATGTCATTCTGACATATTTCTAGTTTTATTTAACTTGAAAACCGGGAACATATAGTCTACCAGCCTGTCTTACAAACCTACCCCACAAACACAGTCTGACTGAAAATGAACTTGAGGACATCCTTGGAGGCAGCCACCTTTTAATTTGATGACATGCTATATATTATACACCAGTATTTTTTGTATTTTTTTTTTGTATTTTTTTTTTCACAATTGTATTTTACATATACAAAAAACAACACATCATCATCATCATCATCATCATCATCATCATCATCATCATCATCATCATCATCATCATCGTACACCATCTTCTAACGTCATTGTTATAATCACTGTCAAAAACAAAATATTGCCACCATCACAATCACCGTCATACACCATCATCTTGTATGCGGCATTGCCATCATTATCATCATCAACAGTGCACAGTGTATCAAATCATCAAAATCAATAACAATTCATCATCATCATTATCATCATCAACAGTGCACAGTGTATCAAATCATCAAAATCAATAACAAATCAGCATCATCATCATCATCATCCACAATCAGTATCGTCATTTACACATTCAATTCATCATCAGCATCTACCATCATCTTACATCATAAACAACATATCAGCATCCTCTACAATGTGTGGTCATTATCATAATCCATTATCATCATCATCATCATCAACAACAACAACAACAACAACAACAACAACAACAACAACAACAACAATAACAACAACAACAACAACAACAACAACAACAACAATAACTATACATGACCATCCTTAACATTATCTACAATCATCTTACATCATCATCAAAAACATTTCATCATCATCAATCATTATCATAACCCACAACAAATCATCGTCATCATCATTATCATCATCATCATCATCATCATCATCATCATCATCGCATTCTCATCAGATTAACGCAGGTAACTATATCTGTTAATGACATACCCCAGTGTTTACCCACCGGTCCAGTATTTACCCACCAGTCCAGTATTTTTCCACCAGTCCAGTATTTACCTACCACTCCAGTATTTACCCACTACTCCAGTATTTACCCAGTCCGGTATTTACCCACCAGTCCAGTATTTACCCACCAGTCCAGTATTTACCCAGTCCAGTATTTACCCACCAGTCCAGTATTTACCCAGTCCAGTATTTACCCAGTCAGGTATTTACCCACCAGTCCAGTATTTACCCAGTCCAGTATTTACCCACCAGTCCAGTATTTACCCAGTCCAGTATTTACCCACCACTCCAGTATTTACCCACCAGTCCAGTATTTACCCACCACTCCAGTATTTACCCAGTCCAGTATTTACCCAGTCCGGTATTTACCCACCAGTCCAGCTCGTTGACTGAAGACATAACATCACCCTTTGCTCACTACACACATTTGCTGTCTGGCTGCCTTGCAAGCTATCCTTCCAACTTGGCCTGTCTTGCTTATTTCATTTTTCATTTAAACCTTTTACTTCCTCATATGACTTTATGGTTTGGGTGCATCACCATTCAACTGGTTTGCTCAGGGGCCAGATTCATTCTTGACATAATTCACAAACAAAATGCAATGTCCCGATTCAGTATGATGTTGCAGATTCCACAGATCCTATCAAAGACTATTACTGTATTTGCCCCACTGGTAAACGAACTGTTGGAATGTATGCACATACTGCTTGTATATTATACTTTCTGGGAAATGCTTCAAAGCAAAGTTCAAAGTTCATAAGAGCTATCTTGTAAACGTGGGTCTAATTTTAAAAAAAGTCAGTTGTTTGCTATGGGGCGATGGTTGATTGATGCAGAAGTATGGAAATAAACCAAACACCGATTCTGTTCTATCAAAATGCAGTACAAGTGCTATAGGCAAAAATAAGGTACATGTAGTATAACAAAATCTGTCTATTTGACCTAAAAAAACTCAACATTATGGTTGGAAATGTGCATCTGTGACCTAGATTTGGATTCAACAATATGGAAAAACCTCTTTCCCGATGTTTAATTTCAATAATATTTTGATAGTTGATAGTAGGATAAACAAAGTAAATTTGAATAAAATATTTTAATGAGACACTCTGTGGAACTTTAAAATTTGGTGTCTAAAATAACATACATTAGCAATTTCAAAAAAAAATGATGAAAATCTGGTCAGTTTTTGTTCATTGTCAACTAAACTAGCTTACCGACACATTCAAATGTGGTATCCCTTTAACTGCTAGCATGTCTGTAATCGATATAAGCATTTTTCATGGAATAAAATACAGTAAAAGAAATGTTATGCAGCTTCAAAAGGAAGTAACATGCATTAATTTGACAAAGCGCATGTCAGGCCCTGTGGGACTTTTCTTTTAGCATGATATCGAATAAAACTGATTGTTTCTATTCAGCCATGGTATGATTAAAGTTCTTGTAAAATGTCATGAAAATCTGCGTGGGCAGGGTCTATGTGTATATGAAATATAGAAAGCTCGCCAAGTCTCGGACCAGGATTGGACTCAACATCCATATGCTGTAGTAATAGCATTAACAAAATCACTCAAAACTCGAAATTTCGGAAAAAAAGAAATAAATATAATATTTAACTGAATAATTAACCAAAAAAGATAGCAATGCAATTGATGAAGTATTTTTTTTTAACCAAGAATTTAAACCAAAACAAAAAGTCATAAATGATTTCATCACACATCTTCCGTAGACCTTAGAATAAAAGGTATCGATCGCTATTCTATGACGCATAAAAGAATTATCCGTTGTCAAATATGTAACACAAACATGTAGTAGAATAGCGAATCAGTATCCGAAATTTCATGAATAAATTATAATGTGCAAACCAGCAATTGCAATTGTCAAACCTTATCACTAAATATTTAAACGAGCAAACAAGAAATGCCATGTAAACAAACAAAATGCCCATGCGCCTTAACGGTCATCTGAGTCCTACAGCATTTATTTTTGTTGTTGAAATATGATATGGAGATAATGATGTTAATAATTCCTACCAATTTGACCAAAAAAATGATAAGCATAACGTTAAGTTATGTTTGTCAGGACCATGAGTTGACATTTCTAGACCGACTGGGGAGTTTCAGCAAAATGGCTGCCGAGATGTCAGGACCATTCCTACCACGTTTCAGTTATTCGGTCCAGTAAAACTTGAAATAGTTTTTCAAAATGGCGGCCGTGGTGGCCATATTGGATTTCTGCTCGACCGATAAAATAACAACACTTGGTCAGGGAGATGTTAGTAACATTCCGTTGAAGTATCAATGAAATCCATTTGACAGTTTTCAGCTTAAGTTGAAAATGTTAAATGTTAACGGACGACGCATGACGGACGACGACGGACGAAGATGGAGAGCAATAGGTCACTTGAGCTAAAGCTTAGCTCAAGTGACCAGCTCAGGTGACCTAAGAACACTGAATAGTTAAAAATGAGCAAAGTCAAGTGAAGTAATAATGCGACCAACATAAAAGAAGTCGGTTTGACATAAACTATGAAAATTAATAAAAGAAAAATGCATTCATGAAGATGAAGCACAGGAAAAAGCAACCGAGAAGATGAAATATAAAGACGTGGATGAAATATAAAGACGTGGATGAAATATAAAGACGTGGATGAAAGATAAAGACGTGGATGAAATAGAAAGACGTGGATGAAATATAAAGACTTGGATGAAATAAAAGGATGAAATATAAAGACGTGGATGAAATATAAAGGATGAAGGATAAAGATGTGGATGAAATATAAAGACGTGGATGAAATATAAAGACGTGTGGATGAAATATAAAGACGTGTGATGAAATATAAAGACGTGTGGATGAAATATAAAGTCGTGGATGAAATATAAAGACGTGGATCTTTTCAACGAAAAATACGGGTCCATTATCCGGTACACTCTTGAGTTACAAGATGGATTGGTTCACGAAAAGGTCATGAAAGACGTGACACAATTCATAGATGATGGTTATGAGGATCGCAAAGCGATCAAGATGGCTCTTACAAAGAACCGTCATGTCTTAGAAGAAATATGGGATGATGATGATGATGATGATGATGATGATGATGATGATGAAAACTGATATAAGTAGGCAAACCTCAGTAGGGCCTCGTTTTAACGTATGACACTCGACGAGGAAGGATGCCTTCCTGGGAAGATTATTTAAGAGATATTTACTTCAATCCTGCAAATGTGGAGAGTTTCTCTGGACCCAACAAAGTGTATAGATATATACGGAAGGCCGGAAAATACGTCATCAGCAAATACAAGATAAGAAAATGGTTACAACGACAAGAGCCTTACATACAGCCTTCAGAGATCTCTCCGACGTCCACTCAACGAAACAAAATTTTCGTGACGGGGATTGACGACCAGTGGTCTGCCGATCTCATGGATATGGTCAAGTTCAAAAGTGAAAACGTTGAAGGTTGGAGATAAAGTAAGGTTGTCTCATTTGTGAGAACCCTTTCTCCCGAGAATACTGCGAAAAATGGACGGGGGAGATATTACAACGTGGATCGAGTCTGATCTGTGTACAGAGACAAAGACTACGATGGCGATGCAATTAAAGGTACTTTCTATCAGTCCGAGCTACAGAAAGTTGACGTAAGGGAAGATGACATGTGGAAGGTGGAAGCCATATGGAAAACTAGAGGAAAAGGCTGTACCAAACAACACTACGTCAAATGGCTAAATTGGCCTAAGACATTTAATTCCGGGATACGCGCATCAGATGTAACCGATTTGTAGGAGAGTTAACTCCCCTAGAAAATTTCAAGAACTCATGTTATGGGCAAGAGCGAACATATAAGCATATCGTTCTAGTACCGTATTATGGGTGGTATATGGCGCTCATGTAGATGTAAAAATTGATATTGTCCATGAAGGAGTAGGCAATCTTTGTAAGAGTAGATGTGGGATGGCCCTCCAAATTACGTTCATTCCATCGCGACGGGGAAAATGAAATGTTGTACGTATGTCTTTCTCGTTGTTGTTTTATTTTGCGTACCAAACAAGAACTTAACCGGTTGAAACCGGTTTGACTATTTCTTAATGTGATGCAATCGTTGCCGCTTAAAATAGATGCAGTCAGTAAAAACCCAAATTCATGAGAACCCCGTATACACGTGACGTCATTGATCGGTACCCCTAGGATAGTGGTAAATATAAGAATTGTATAGGGGAGTGCACCGGATGACTCGTTTGTTAATGTAACTAAGTGGTCGAACTGTTCTGACCCTGTCGGTAAACGTGACCGAGGCATTTCACCTGACTTTAAAATATAATAGAGAGATTACTGTTTTGCTTGCTAAGTTTGAATTAACGTATTAATGTATATACATTGTAAGTATTGTTGTATAACTTTTATTGATTATCTAATCTGTTATTAATCCATTGGTATAATCTCTTCTGTTATAATTTCTATACATGTTCACATTCCTTTTCTGAACCTTTATTGTTACAGATACAATTTAACTTACTTTCCTATATGTATATGCCTTTGTTACACAATAACATGTCAATAAATGGACAATATATACTTCTAATTATTATTGTTAAATAATTATATTTTCTTACAAAATAACATCGTAATAGTATTGTATTAGAATTCGAACATTCGGCACACCTCGGCAGATCTAGATGAAGGGTACCGGAATCGGTCGAGGTGTGCCGAATGAGAATTCGAATAAATGTATATGACTCTTGCTCCCTCGTCTAGATGAATATTAGCAATGTACATCAAATCATAGGCACTTGACGCTTTGTTATGTCAGATTATTATTTTTTTATATATAAGTATACATTTTTTTTTCAAAGTTATTATCTGAGAATGCATGTACATTAAAAAAAAGCGTCAAGTGCCTATGATCAAATAGGCCATTTGAAATCTCTCCAACGAGACATGCTCTCAAAAGGTCAATATTGACGCATGAACAGTAGGTAATTGACACAGTAGATAAAATACTAGACAAGGGAGATATTGCCGATATTGACCCAAACACTCTAACAACCCAAAGCCGAGGCAAGTTTCTTTCTTCCAAAGATCCATAAAGCTTGGAACCCTGATGGTAGTATAACAACACTTTTGTAGGGTATTGTTATACAATTTGAAAAGTAAAAGTTCTGGAGATGTTGTATGGTCCAAATATAAATTTATTAAAATAACTTTCTCTAGGTCGGTGGATGATTTCTGGAGTATCCAAAAACACACCCGTACAGTCCGATGCCTAGCTCCTAACTGAAGTTACAAATCATAATCGTGTCCTAAGTACATTTACACAAAAGCAATTAAGCGTCATTCATAGCAATCGGCCTTTCAGACTTCGGCCGTACCCGACCAGGTAAGCCAATTTAGCTGTCCTTTGTCTGAGACTGAATGCAGTGTCCGATCTGGTATGACCAGTTAATCCTGTTACGTAATATAATTAAGTTGAAAGATATATGGTATAAGATGGACAAAGTAAATGCATGAGTTAATCTGACAACAATGACACATGTCGACTTTAAAGGAAAAGCTTCATAAATAGAACTTATCTAAATTGACACAAGTTCAGGAGAAACAATTTACACATATAGTTCCAGGATATTAATTATATTTATGTCACACGATGGTATAGATTGAATGAAAGTTTATAGGTTAAAATACGCCAAATAACGAATATAATGATATATTAAATCAAAGTTCAAATTTAGCACTTTTATCATAAAATTCTTTATGATAATTTCCCTCCGGCTCCGGTAAAGACGCGTCCCGCGGCTTTGTTTTAACGATAAAAACCGCGTCCGTAATTTCGGTTGTAATATCCGGATCCTCTACCGTAGTTCTGTTGGTTTACAAAAACCGGCGTTGGTGGCACTAGACTTAGTTGTTGTTTTAATTGACATATTTCATTTTTAAGTTTGTCATTTATATCCAGCATTAACTTGCTTTGCACACACAGTTCTTCTGCACCTTGTAATTTATGTGTCAAATCTGCAATTTCTCCTTTTTGTTGGATGATCACTTCGTACAGACTGTTTTTGTGTGCATTGTCTTCGTTGACAGAAGTTAGTGCTACGCTTAGCTTTTTGTTGCTATCTGCTAGTTTTTCTTTCAATGTTGAATTTTCTGTTCTCAACAGCGTTGCTTGTTCCATGGTTATAAGGCACGTGTCACAGTCATTGGATTTTGATAGTAAAAGATTGTGGTCACTTTGTAATTGGTCACGCTGACTTGATAAGTCCGAAACTTTCTGTTTAAGTTTTAAAATTAAATTACATTCTGTTGATGTGGGAACACATGGTTTTGGTATCTCACTGTCAGGAATTGACGAAAATGGTAGCATACCTTGCAGATGTTTTCTTTCCTTGTACAGTGTCATTCTTTCATTGTCTCTCCTCCTTTTGGCGCGGGATTTGGACTTACTTTTGTTGCTCTGTTTCTCTGTTTGTCGCGATGTCACTGAAAGGTTTGTTAAGGGGGTGAGGCTATGGTTGTGAATTCTGGCGTTGGTGCCGTTATGAATCTGGGCGTCTGTGCCGTTGTCGATTCTTCTAGTATTGGGTAAGGGGGTGCTCGGTGACATCAAGGGTTGACGGAAGTTTCGTCGTCGGTAATCCTTTAAGAAACAGAGTCCAGAAAAGTGTCCATTTTTTCCACACTTAAAACACTGGGCTGATATTGCGGGGCATGTTCTAAGATGGCCGTTGTGAAACGTTAAGCCGCATCGGGTGCAATGTCTGTCGGTTTGCAATTCCCAGTTGTTTCGTCCAGTTCCGGTGTTATTCCAGAAACGTTGAGGAGTCTGATGAGATGAGTTGACGGCTCTCTGTTGAAACATGGTCGATCTTATCCACGTTAGTCTTGATGGTTGTAGGTGTGGGGAAATCTCGCTTGGCAGTGAAGGTTCGGTATCTTGTACGTAAATTGACTTACACAAATGAATGAGGCAAATTACTCCGGATTATTCCACCAATTATAACAACACTTTTGTGGGGTATTGTTATACAATTTGAAAAGTAAAAGTTCTGGAGATGTTGTATGGTCCAAATATAAATTTATTAAAATAACTTTCTCTAGGTCGGTGGATGATTTCTGGAGTATCCAAAAACACACCCGTACAGTCCGATGCCTAGCTCCTAACTGAAGTTACAAATCATAATCGTGTCCTAAGTACATTTACACAAAAGCAATTAAGCGTCATTCATAGCAATCGGCCTTTCAGACTTCGGCCGTACCCGACCAGGTAAGCCAATTTAGCTGTCCTTTGTCTGAGACTGAATGCAGTGTCCGATCTGGTATGACCAGTTAATCCTGTTACGTAATATAATTAAGTTGAAAGATATATGGTATAAGATGGACAAAGTAAATGCATGAGTTAATCTGACAACAATGACACATGTCGACTTTAAAGGAAAAGCTTCATAAATAGAACTTATCTAAATTGACACAAGTTCAGGAGAAACAATTTACACATATAGTTCCAGGATATTAATTATATTTATGTCACACGATGGTATAGATTGAATGAAAGTTTATAGGTTAAAATACGCCAAATAACGAATATAATGATATATTAAATCAAAGTTCAAATTTAGCACTTTTATCATAAAATTCTTTATGATAGTAGACCCGTCATTCAGCCACCCGACGTAGAAAATATATCCCAGTTAATCTACCATTTGTTGAAAATCTGGTATCCTACCTAAATGACACCACAGACTATCTAAATAAAACCATTTGAAAGAATATATAAGAAGTTACCCTGTCGGTCACGCTGGCTGGACGTCCTTCCCTTTACAAAAACAGTCCTGATGACGACACCATTGCTGTCTGTCGCCATGCACGGGAACAACGAAGAACTGAGACTTGTCCTCGCACTTGGTAATTTTACATTTAATGAGGAAAACTACACAAACCTTTTAAATATGGCCCAATCATATGCTACTGTAATATGGTGTATCTGGCATCCTAACTGCGATAACGTAACTTTCTAACGACGAGAGAATGTTTTTTATATATTGCGTCGTGGGCAGCGGAATGTAGCGGGACTTGCATTGACTGGGTCGATCGTCAGCGATCAGGTAGTTCAATTGGTAGAGCATCTCTCTAGAGTCTGGAGGGTCATGGGTTCGAACCCCGGTTTGGTCGTGCATTTGCATACAAGACATATCATAACGTTATGCTAGTAGTGCACAGAGTGACTAATGAATCCCTCTAAAGTATTGAAATGTTTTGCCTAACAGTCAAAGTAATTTTTGAATAAAACATTATAACAATATTTTACGTCTATTAATACTTCTATCCCTAAAACAGTATTAATAAGTGTAAAACAGAAGGCGACATTTTAAAAGTATACCATTTAGTATTTTTTTTATTTCAGATTATCATACAGAAAGTTCTGAAAACAAATTAAGCTGTGATGTATTTTTGCATGTAGCAACAAAGCATATATGGTGTGTGCTTCACACCTCTGCCATAGGTCTTGTAAGTGAACAACAAGAATTACGCGTAATTATATGTGTCGCCTGCCCCGCTTTGTCAATATAATAAGCATTTGACATAGTACATAAGGAAACGGACCTTAACGCAAAATCATAACACTGATTTTTTTTAAAGTCCAGAAATTTCAGGTTTTTATCCGAAAAAGTGCAGAAATCCATGAAATGTTTTTAGAGTAGTAGGCTCTACTACCCATGATACATGTATGATTGAGGTTTGGTTGGTCTAGCTCTTATACTTTGTCAGAAAGAGCCTAATATTCAAGAGCTAAACGCAAAACCTTAACGTTGAGTTTTTTTCTAAGTCCAGAAATTTGAGGTTTTTAGCCAAAACATACAAAAATCGTTGAAATGCTAGTAAAGAGTTAATGCATTCAGCTATACATCCCATGATACACCTATGACCCAAGTTTGGTTGCTCTAGCATTTATACTTTGTCAGAAACAGCCTAATATGTAAGAGCTAAACGCAAAACCTTAACGTTGAGTTTTTTTCTAAGTCCAGAAATTTGAGGTTTTTACCAAAAAAATGCAGAAATCAATGAAATGTTTTAAGTGCAGTAGGCTCCACTACCCATGCTACAACTATGATGGAGGTTTTGTTGGTGTAGCTTTGTCAGAAACAGAGCTAAACGCAAAACCATAACATTGTTGACGCCGCCGTCGCCGTCGGATAAGACACGCCCATGTGTCTTTCCGACATCCGTCGTAGGCGACACAAAAATGACAGGATGCCTATAAGGGCACGGCCGCCATAAGGTAGTGTACTTGCGGTGCGTTTTAATGAGTGTAATGCAGGTGTAAAGAAATCTACTCCACGCTGAGCCTGCTAAGTAGCCTACAAATTTCCGTTAAAATACTTCTGTCCATGAGGGTCTCCTTATTTAAATCAGTTGATCTACAGGCACCGAGACAACATCTCGATGATCATTTCGATAAAATCAAAGTTTCGATGATATCTAAGGGAAATCGATACAAACCTTTTGACATTTTGTCTGGTAGTGAAAAACACATCTGTAAAAGCTAAGCTTTATAAGGTTTATCATTTACGTAGGTTGATTTGATAAATCTCGGCTCAGAATTTCGTCGAAATCTATTGGACTCCCTCTACAAGTTTATTTGGTATGTGAACCTGTTCCACCACCATTGAAATCGCAGGATATATCCACACTACAGGAACAAATACTTTTTGGATTCTTATAAAAACTCAACAACGACCTGACACACACCAGTATATCCGCTCATCCAGTTGTCAGTCGTCAAACACCACGATCTGGAACAGCTACGGGAACCATGGTTTGGTTTAGTATTGTTTAACGTCCTATCAACAGCTAACGTTATGGTCATTTAAGGGCGGCGTGGGAACCATGGCACAAATGTCCAATCGATGAAATTAGTCTTCTATTATATATATATCAGGCCGTATATAAAAATAATAAAATAAACAAATCAAGATGACCTTTATGCTATGGTTCCCACAGATAGTTGTGTCCCTTCCCTTCTAATATTCTTTGTGGCTGGAGGTCTCATTGGATACTTGAGGGACGAACAGTGGAAACACTTTACAGCTATCAGAGAACAAATCTATTACAGTTTTCTTTCTCTAACTTTGTTTTCTTGGTTGTTTTCATACTATGTATAGCACAATAAACAAAGAATTATTTTTAACGAAAAGGACTTTAATTTCTGACAATTGAATAATAATTGGATTCATAAAACAAACCCAAATGGATATTTCTAAATGTTTCTAAACCAAGGAATTGAAGATTTTTTACTGTAAATAAAAAAATTTAAATATCACATTTCCACATTAAAGACCATTCACTCTGGAGAAACACTTATTTTGTTTAATTGGAAAATCAGCGAGGCCAGGAAAATCAAATTAGATTTACAACGATTATGACTCGAGTTTATTACTCTTGTTGATCCAGCTGATGACAAGAAACTTAAGCTCCTACCCCCCCCCCCCCCCCCCCCCCCCGACATGGCTGGGTAGGAAATATCCATACCTTTATTCATCCTATCAAGGAAGCAGTAGTTTAGACCATTTGGATATGTTTTTGGCCCCTAGCATCACCGATGAGTCCTAGAAGGATAGAACAGCTGTATGATGCAGCGAATTCGTTTTTGGCACATTATATATATTATCAAATTTTAAAGGTGGAATCACCTGTGTATGTGTTGCGTCCACCAGGACAGCCTCGGTTAAAGGAGAGCAGTTTACCACTGTGACATCCAACTACCCAGAAGTCAGCTGATTCAAGTACTCGCACAGGACATAAGAAATGTATTCTATGTCATCTATACATTATTTATCTAGACAGGTGAGCTTATTAGTAGGTAAATTAATGACATTAGCAGCTTGCGAACCGATATGTGCCATTGTATATAGTACAGTATTCTTACACATGTATATAAACTCATATATAACTGTAGACCTCAGAGTTCTTCAGGTTTTCTTTGTCCTTTTTAAACAAGTTGTACCCCATTTGTCTTTCCAATAGGTCTGGCATTTATATAAGTAAATTATTTAGCAATCTATACCATGTACCTACTATGTACTGATCAAATATTATGGTTTGGGGGGGCGGGGGGGGGGGGGGGGAGACACAAACAAACAAATTGATAATGTCTGCCTTGCCACGACAGAAGCACTCACCAGTCATTTGGACCCGGTCAGTTCAACTTCTGTTTTTCACACAATAGATTTTTGACGGTGTACTAAAAAAATATCAAAAAAGCTATGCATGGTAGCAATACCTGATTCACTAAAACATCACCTTCAACCTATGGTAGATCTGGTTCAGCTATAAGGAATATGAGATAAAGGCCATTCTTACTTTCAAGTGTAGAGGTTTAACCCGGAAGTCGCTCACTAGATCAGCAAAGTTGAGCGTGATCATGATCACAGGGACCTGAGCATTTATTACAGCTATATTTGATCATATCATATATATGATCATTGTGGATGTAATTTTTACCGAAAGTCAATCTAAACCCCTAAAACATGTGAAATTACTCTGAACGCCTTAGTCTAGGTCCAAATATAGCTTTACAAATTCTCAGGTCCCTGTGATCATGATTAGTGGCTGGACGAGTGCACGTTACAGATACACCTGTAAGCTTATAATCACCTGCCACACGCCATTAATTATTTACCGATATCATAACAAATCATAACGAACTTAACACCAGTCCAACCACTCTAGTGACGTTCAGTGCTGGGCTTCAGTGACAGGACTCGCATCGTGAACATATGGCTGAGTATATGAAATGTTGGAAGAAAATTCATCAGAATTATTCTTGTACAAATATGACTTGATTTGGAAGTCTTGAAATGAAATGTTAACTGTTTTGGACGTAACTGTGGCTGGAAATGATGTAAATGCAGATTTGACTGTATGCAAAGAATCATTTGGGGGAAGTGTGTTCCGATAACCAAGAACTACAGCAAATATTGACTAATTATAATATTTGTTAAACGTGGTTCAATATACCTGGGATTTCTTTGTTAAATGTGCTTATGAATTCTTTTGTGTACAGTTGTTACAAAATTTTGGTTATTCACTCCTGAAGTGGAACCTACCAAAAATCAAGGCCAAAGTGACTTGGCAACCGTCATCAGAAAGAGGTACTTATTGTATAGAGCAATAAACTATTGTGACAGCAAGGATAATGCTGTGACATTGTGGTAAGTACGCGGAGTAGACGATCTACTGGATATTCCATATGGTCGACTGGTCACATGGATATGTGAGTGTGATTAAAAACTGCTTCCACCGATATTAACGAATTGAACATTTCCACAGCCACTTTTGAAACAAAATTTGGAACAATCACCAGGAAAGTGACAATATTTGATATTCAGGTGGCAGAACATCTGCTAAACATGCAAATTTTCAAAGATCAATTTATGAAGATTCGCAACACTTATTCGGTTTGAAAAAATTCATAGCACTCTATGAACTTAATAACATGAACTGCTTGCATGTGCTTCACACTATTTTATCGTGAGGAGTTTAATTTGCAGAAGAAGCCATACTAAAAAGACTTGCTTCACAAGAGACTAAACATCACAGGTTTTTTCCAAAGGATTTCGGGTAACAATGGCTACAACAATGAAAGCCCGTCCCCTTGGCAACAGTTCATGTCCCTATCACAGTGACAAAGTGGTTATCTACATCTGTGAGGATTGTCCTGAGGGCACACTCGCATGTCCGGAATGTGTGACTTCCCGTCATCGCACACACCGACTGGAAAAACTTACCAACATCATTCCATGGAAAAAGGAACAGGTTCTTCGATACATTGATGCTACAGAAACTCACCACTCACCCTCCATCCAAAAAGACATAGCAACACTAGACATTAAGCTATTGGAAAATAAAACAACTTTCCAAGACCTCATTCTAGATATGAAAACGAATGCAGATCACTGGAAGTCAAGTATTGATAGATATGTTGAGACGAACGTGCGCACCTTTTTAGACATTGAGAAGGAAAATACAGAAATTCTGTTGAAACATAAACGTAAACTTCTAAACGATAGCTCTGACATCAAGGAAATGCTGGTTAATCGTCGAAACACACTGCAGGGTGGGAACCCTGTCCAAATATTTGACATCAAGATCGACCATCATGTTCAATCAACATTCCCAAGGACAAAAACTGCTAAATTCAAACGAAGAGAATTTTCCCAGGAAAGTCTGCCTCACGTGTTTGGATTGGTTGAGATTGATAATGTGATCCCATATGAGAAACCTGCAACGCCACCAAGAGAAAATGTGGGTTTAACATTTCTTAAACCTCAACAAAATCCTAGACTTGCACGAAGAAATTCAACAGGACGAATAAAGGAAATATCTGTGACAAAAAAATTGGAGCAAAAGCCATCATTCTTGAAAGTGGAACAGAATTCAAAACGTGTGCGGCGTAATTCTGTGACTGAACAGCTGATTAGACCTTCGAAAAAAAATGAGCTTAAACCTACAACAAAGAAAATATCAAACACGCGTCGCCATTCCACCTCAACTAGAATCAGCATTGACAATACAGTTCACACAAAGCAATCTTCAAATCCCAGTGACACTGAAGAAGGCCAAGGTCAATGCCAAGGTAGGGTTAGAGATCAAGGTAATTTTGAAAGCCAAAGTCAAAAAGGTGGCTACACGCTTGTTTCCCCTGCCCAGCTGGTGATGTTTGAGTCACCTAATGGGTCAGTGGATTTCATCAGCCCTACTAAAGATGATCAGGCCTGGGTATGCAAGTACAACGACACTTCAGTAAGACTGCTTGACCTCATGGGTGACATCCAGGAAGAAGTGGTCAGTCCTTCAGGTATCACTGGGGTCAGTGTTGCTCCAGACACTAGTAATTTCTGGCTTAGCTGTCTAGATCGTGGCATCCGAGAAATAGTCCCCCAGAAGCCCAAAACACCTCCAACAAAAAGTAATTCAGATGGCAACATCAACGTTATTTCACATCGTCCAAACAAGATGCATCGTCAGAAGAGCGTTGATTGCAGTATGAAAGAGATGTCACAAAATTCTAAAAGGATTCAACACCAGATGAGTGAGGACTTTTGTAAAAGTCATGAATCAAATGCAAGTCAGAGGAAGAGCAGCTTTGACAGTAGCATCAGTGAGCATGCCTTACAGAAACACAAGTTTGGTTTGAATGAGCTGAGGCCAAATTGTTCAAAAAGAAGGAAATCCATCACCAAGTCACTCAATGAGGTGGAAGCTAGGTTAGCAGGATTTGCAAAATGTACGGAATCAAATCCACACAGCGATGAATATCCACACTTCAGCAATAAGCCCCCTGTACTGCCCAGCATCAATATCATACCACCAGATTCAAATTCGAGTATTGTTTGTATTTTTGACAACAGTGAAGAAGCTCTACCACGGAATCCCCCACGCAAGAAGTCTCTGGAATCGTCAGCACAGCCTACCATTGTACACCACAGGCAAAACCAAGAAAGCCCACAATGCTCTCTTGAACAGCAGACTGGGGGTAAACTGAGGGAGGTAAATGGAAGAGCTGTTGTTAGGTTCTACGTTGACGACACTCCATGGAGTCTGTGTGTTACAAAAGATAACAACATCCTCATCGGAACGGCCAATACCATTATCATTTACACCACATGGGGGCAGGTCCTACATCAAGTTAACAAAGAGAGTTGGTTTACCTACACATCACCGAGAGTTACCTCCCTTCAACAGATGGTCCAATGTCCAGTCAGCTGTAACATCGCAGTGATAGGACAGAGTCACCAAGGAACACATCATGTCTTCATAATGGACTCCGCACTTAACCTCCTATCGTCTTATACAGGAGAGAAAGATTCTAGTGACATGATGCCGGCTATTTCCACATCTCCATTCAGCGCGGCCGCCTTGTGTTACGACAGTGTAGGACACCTGGTGGTGGCTGATAGTAACAATAGATCGATAGTGCTGATCAGCGGAACTGGTCTTTACCTGAAGACTCTACACCAGGACACGTGGGCGACACAGGCCGTAGGCATCCAGGAGGACAACACCCTGTGGGCCGCCTTCAAGCTCTATAGTAACGTGGAGGTTAAGTTGTTTAAATACACCGAGTAGAAACCAACATTTACATCATCAGTAGAAATATTTGTGTGTCAAAGTGTCAATATTAACCAGGCTCTGCTACTGTATACATTGCACAATGTAAGATATTTGCAACAAATCTTGATTATGTAATATAAAGAATCTTACATTTAACTTATCACACTTATGAACTGTAGCTGTCCAGAAGCTCTGTGAAATCAAACATTCTTCAAAATTGTTCATAAAACTCATATGAATTAAACTAATAAAAGATTTTCTGTTTTTTCTTAATCCAATCAAAGATGACAGATGTATCGTTTCACTATTGTAGCGTACACATCAATAGGTAAATCGTAACCTATTCCAGTTGTGGTGTGGCATATAAAATGTGTCATGGCTGTTTGAGACATTGATTCAGCTCATTTTTATGTAGGTTGCTTGGGTGTGTCAAAAAAATAAAAAGAAGATAAAGAATTATTATCTGATATATTTTTTTATTTAAGTATTAAAAGGTTTGAACTTCAATAGTGTAAAATCTAAACAAGTGAGTTAAATGAATCAACAACCTTTATACACTATATATATAGAGTTTTCTATAAAAGACAGACAAACATTTATATGCACTACAGACATGAATGTGCCATATAGGTGTATATCTGTGTCTCGGTCAGAGGCTGTATTGATGTACTCATCTAACAGTTCACTGCCTGAATTTATTGCCACCTATAACACATCCTCTACCGATTCATGATACAAATTTTATCACAAATATTAAAACTGCTTAATCATTCACCAGTATTCTAGAAAATACACTGTCTTCTGGAAAATGCACTATCACCTATGAAACCTTATAATATAAAGCCCCTTTTTGTTTCACTTGCCATTAAGGTCCTCTTTTTTATCAATTTTTCTCGCGATATGCATCCCTCAATATATTGCCAAATCCCTTTATAATGCTTAACTCATTCACCCCGGAAATTTTATAATGAACTATCTCTCACGATATGCATCCCTCAATATATTGCCAAATCCCTTTATAATGCTTAACTCATTCACCCCGGAATTTTTATAATTAACTATTCCAACCTTTAAATTGGATGAGTTTAAATGCATCTTCAGGGGTGAATGAGTTAATTCCTATAGACAAAATAGTGGCAGTGTAACAAGATATTAATGTATGACTAACAATGATGTCAGAAAATTACAAAAATAAAATAAAAAAATACATGACTACTGTGACTTTAGCTGTATGAGAATTAATTCAAGTTCATTATCAACAAAATATTTCCTATAAATATAACTTTAATCAGTTGCTTCAGGACTGATAATCGTAAAATACACTTTAAGGAGAAAAAGTCTTTCTTCTGTAAAATCTCACAATGTTGTAAATTATAATTAAGAAATAAAGTGCTTCTCATATTTAAATCAAAGTTTCTAAACCAAGCAGCTTAGCTAAAAACCTTATTTCTCAAAATCATGCATGCTTAACTATGGGAAACAATTCAATAAAACTCTAACATTTTTGTTTAGATAAATGAAGATGGCTCCCATCTAAAACTGAATTAACAGTAACATCAATCTCATCCAGATTGCAACGGTTTTAAGACAGCCTTGATTATCTAGAAGTTTAGCTATATGTCAACTGATCGGTTTCAACATGATATAATGCAAAGAAATATTTTAACTCGTTTACCCCTGAAATTTCATAATGAACTATTCCAACATTTGAATGGGAAGAGTTCAAATGTGTCTTCCGGGGTGAATGAGTTAACTTGCAAAAAACCAATATAAAACGGAGAAAAAAGTTATTTGGGGATAATTGAAGTTCATCTTGTTTACAAATTATTTATATGGTTCTAGAAACAGAGGACAAAGTAAAGGTAAAGGCTTGACTATTTTTTGCGTTTATCCCTCTGTCTGGTCTTCTTTTCCATTTTCTTAATCGTGTCGGAGAGGCCATCTTTCTCCTGCTGTATACGAAATGCTATATCTTCCAACACCTTCTGATGGTTCGCCTATTGAAAAATTTCATAAATTTAAGTTTTGCATAGTATATACATTATATATTATACATATAAAATACATTGTGCCAACTTCGTTCATATCTTAAGTACTTATTTACATAAATTTATTATTTTTATTAACTACAAAGCTACAATATATGAAAACACGAAATTTTCCAACGGTTAAGGATAGGCTAAAATTAAAGTTGCCTATGATGAAATATAACTTGACTCTCCATGTATGTGATAGAAATAATGTTGACTATAACAAAACTGAAGTTGAATATATATTTTTCAGGCATGAAAACACTGCAAATTGTCAATCATTGATTTATAATATAATTTGAAATATTCTTTATTTGAAAAATATTTACAGAAAGTCATTTTCAAAACAATTATCTTAACATCGTCAGACTGTCAAATCAGTTTCTTGTTTTACTGTCATGACCTATGAACTACAGACACACTCATCATTTTGGAGTTTGAGGAGGAATTTAGTGGACAGGAGGTATAATGACACTCACCAGTTGTTCACGGGTCTGTTCCTCCTGTTGAACCTTCTCCTCCGTCCTCTGACGTGCCTTCTCTTGCTTAGCCTAGAGGAGAAAATTTGATAAAATTACCTCCCTTGGGAGGGTCTATGTCCTGCTATAGGTAATTTCACCCCCTAATGTTAAGATAATTTGACCTAATGTTACCGTAAGATAATTTGACAGAAAACGATAATTTGACCTAATAATACCATAAGATGATTTGACCTAATGTTACCGTAAGATAATTTGACAGAAAACGATAATTTGACAGAAAACAGTGTAAGTCCACAAAACAGTTAATGAAATACTGTCACAGCTGTATGTACCAGCACACGAATAAGCAGTATTATTAATTGAAGGAACTACACATACAAACCATTAATTGAAAAAAAGCCAAGTCATACATAAGAATGTGAAGTGTTCCAAGCAGTTCATAGTTCCATATATCTTGAAAAACTTTGGTATAAACAATGAACAAAAGGTCATGATTCGATAGTGGGGTACACATTCAAGTTTCAGTATGGGAAATCCTCTATCCTAAGACATACCTTCAAATTTGGCAATCATATGTAACACAATACATGAGATACATGTATGCCCAGGACAAAGTGAAACCAGATGAACAAAGGGCCATAACTCTATTTATAATGTAGCAAGAGATCCGTTAAAGGAGCAAAACAGAAATTCCTTCTAGCATGCTGCATGAAGCTAGAAGGCCACCAAAATCATGTGATTTTAAAACCTGCAACACATTTATTACTTTCTAAACAATCGTTACATGAGTAAAAACTTTTTAGTTCAGGCAAACACAAATACATTCAGATTTTTTTCTCTGTGCTTTAACATAATGTTTGCTTGTTTAAAACTAAAAAATGTCTGCAAGACATGAATGCCCCCTTTGGCCCTGTGGTTGACCTAAACATATCAACAATGACCTTGGGACCCAGAAATACAACTCATCCAAGATACCATAGTGACATGACAGGAGGGACATGGGTAGCACTATATCCCCTTCTTCTACTTCTACTCAGTCTAATATCTAATATCAATATTTTGCATGCTTTGGACCCAACTTTCAAAACTGATTCTGACCTCTACAGAACCTGATCTGTGACCTAGCAAACTTGACCTCTGACCTGTCTATGCTGCGTTTCCTCCAGACTGTAGTATCGGGAGCAGGTTTTGCTGTTACGGTTGTGGCCTTTTTCTCCACAGTTCCCACACGTAATGTTACAGGACGACGAAGATTGAGTAGATGAGATGGATGATGAAATTTGTGTTGACTTGTAATCTTGGGAGTCATTCTGTGTTGAGGTGTCATCATCCCAGGCACTCCGGGACGACGTCTGGATTGATGAAAATGACGAGGATATTTGTGACAACTTGTGGTCTTGAAATCCTGTCAATCTGTCTGTCTGGTTGCGAGATGATGTTGATGTAGATGATGGATTAGAGTACATACTTCCGAAACCTGAACTGCCAGACTTCACTTGTGAGTATCTTGGTATACGATTTGGTGAAGACGGGATGAGGTTTGGTTGACGGCGAGGTGGAGAACTGGTGATGTAACCGTCCTCATCAAGGCTGATGTACTGGGCTGGAACAAGGATTTATTATATTTTTCCAAGTGAAGTGTCAGGAATTATCTATTTAGTAAAAGTTTATTTCTTCACTGCAGCAAAGACTGTAGAGTCATGACAAAGACTTGTAATGGGACAAGACAGACATAGGTTAAAATACTAGTGTATGCCTCGCCCTTATAGAATTGTGGGGGCATAACGATGGCTTCTCAAAAACCTGAACTGTAACAAGTATATCGCTCAACATATAATACTGCAACTATTTCCAAATATTGGCTCTGTCTCTCAGCAACATCTGTCCCTCATTAAGTCCCTTCATTCTGCCCTCATAAGTTTGGGTGGATTTTAAGCAATAACCTCAATTTCCCCCATTGGGCCCCATCAATAATGGCCTTATTGCCTAACCCTGAATAGTCTTGACACTGTGTAGCCATATGTGGATTCATATGCAATTGGCCCAAAGGTGAGTGTGACATCAATTGATAGATTGAATAATTGACTGGTGGCATACTCGAGAGCGCCCAAAATACCTATTCAAATTTAAACAGTCACAATGATAACAAACGACTTACATTCATCGTTCCATGATGAGGCTGTTCTGATATGAGGATGTTGCCTTGGCGATGAGACTGTATGTGGGATGTCTGGGTTACCTGCCTTTGGTCTGGATCCAGAGGGGTTACCGGTATTCAGTCCTCCGCTCTGATTGATCTTATAGCGCTCATTCTGTTCACTCCTGATGGCTTGTAGCTGAAATATATTGTTAAACCTGGCTTAACAGCTTCCTGAGGACAGTAAAGCCCATCTGTAGAGCAGGCCCCAGTGTAAAAGTCCACAAGTCTGATTGCAGAGGCAAGATTTCAAGTTAGGGCTAGTGAAAATTTTCAGAGTTTCGATCATGTCAAATTTTTGAAAAATCTGCTTGCAGGAGAATACTATACAGTGAAATTCCACCTCCTTAACTCACATTACTCGAATACCGACGTTCATCAAAAGTTTGACAAGTCCTGACCGTGTTCTTAAATATTCTTTGTGAAGTAGCTCCAGATATTCATGTATAATTAAAATTGTAAGATATTAATGACATACAAGAAGCTTTCTAACGCAGTGGAGCCTTCAAATAATGACATCAAGGATGCATGGATTGGTTGTTTAGATACGGAAATATCAAAATACAGCCTGATTTAAAATACATAAATATGTTTTATGGAAGCCATAGAATAGTATCAGATATTAAAAGATGTCTTTATATGAAGGTATAATATATACCAGCAAAATGTTGGAAATTATCGATAAGATAAAAACTTAGATCTTCACTGCAACAAGTACAGATATCGGTATATATAGGGTATTTTATATTTCTCATGTATGGCAGAATAAAAAAATATTTCACATTGTGCTTTGCACTTATGAAAATATCGGTATTCTACCCTTCTCGTGAAATACATATGGTATTCAATGGGAAAAATAAAATATCCTCTTTTTATTTCTGCTAACCTGTTCAGCAGTAGCCTTTTTAGCCTGTTTCTCCATAGCAAACAATTTCTTATGCCACACCCTTTCCACAGCAGACGAACTGATAGCTCCTCCTCCCTGAGCTGGAGAAGCTCCGCCCACAATAGTGGAGGCGACACCCCTTACTGGACTGCCTCCAGACAGGTGTCTGCCATCCCTCCTAGCATGCTTTGGGCTATACAGGCCTGGGCTAGAGTCTGCATGTCTCTTCTGTACTGTTCTAGGGAGGACTGAAATAAACAAGGCAATGAATTCTTGTCAGCAATGAAAGTCTGGATAAACTTAAGAATGAAACAATTAACAAAGAGCCATAACCATGTACAGTGTTGGGAAGGGTATGCAATGCTCTGCTCTCCCAGGAGGTACTGGCATACACAATTTTGACAATTGTAGGTGACAAGGTATATGAGAAATGCCCTGGACATTGTGACACACAGATAGACAGACTGACAAATGGACATAGTGTTATATCTTATATATTCCCTTTTGGTAGTGCCTTCAATGTAATGGCAAACCCTTTATGGCAAAGTTTTGCTTGATAAATGTGGGGAATAATGTATTCAAGTTCTGTATTTATGACATCATAAAGAAATAACAGAATAATTCTGTCTTGCTTGCTGCAATATTATAAATAAGATTATTAAAAATGTTAACATTTACCTTAACAAATTTATCAAAATGAAGTTATATTCAAATAGAATACCTGGCATGGGCTGTTTTTCTGTTTCTGACAACTGCCTAGCAAGTGCTTCATCTTCGTCTAACATTGCCTCCCCTTGCCTGACTTTGTTCTCCTCCTCTTCCTGTAGTCTCCTAGCGAGAAGCCTATCCTGTAAATTGGAGTTGTCTGCCCCTGTTGCAATGGTAAAAGGTACTTTTCTTGGCAATGTCTTCCCTTTTGGAACCTGACCAGACTCCATCTCTTGAAGTTGTTGAGCATAAAGTCTGTCCCTTTCTTCCAAATCCTTTGATACCCCTAACAATTGTTCATGACTGGCATTTTTATCTTCATTTCCAAAGTTACTTGTAGATCCTTTTCTCTGGCTTTCATCTTGGAGGGATGGTTTCCCAGCAGAGTGATCTCCCATTAGTAGTTCCTGTTGTAACTGTTGAGCTATAACAGCATCATTGGTCGTATCAATCACATCCACATTTTTGGCACTGAATTTTTTCTCCTTTGATATCTTCTGTTGTTCATTTCTCAGATTTGAATCCACTGGACCTGAATGACGTGTTTGGCGTTTATCTGGCTTTTTTTTCTGTGACATTGTCATTTCATACTCTTTATCAAACAATTCCTGGAGCTTGCGAGCTACCTCTGCATCATCAACACCAGCTTCAATGATGGGCCTGTCCTCTTGACTGTAAATTGGTGACGTGTTCTCATTTGAATGGAAACTTAAGTGTGTGTAATCCTCATCTTGAATTTGTTGCACTGTTCGTGTCCGATTTAAAATTTGTTCAGATGCTCGATCAGTAAATTCACAACTAGGACCAGCTGTTGCACTGCAAATAAATCTCCGACGAGATTGGTTGAAACACTCATCCATTTTTTCTTGTTTTATCAAGATTGTCTCCCTTCGTTCCGTAGGACTGAATGCTCTGATTTGATGTGTATCCTCTTGAAATTCTGCTGGCAAATTGTTGAGACCCACGCTATCACTCCTTCCAGCAGAAGTAGGCCCTGGAAGAATTGGATAAGTTTGGAGGGACCTTTTGAGGAGGAGAGTCCATCTTTGAGGTACTGAGAGGTAAAGAGACATTTTGTGGTGACTTTTGGTTAAATGACGAAACTGGTCTGTGTATGGATGATGAAGAACCTATGTTTATTGGGGAAGTATGTGGCGACAAAGGAGGCAGAACTGGAGCCTCAAAGTCTTCAGAGTCGGGAGGAGGGGATGGACTTTCTCTACAAGGAGGAGAAAGACTAGAGAGGGAAGAAGGACTTAGTGGAAGGGAAAGACTCCTCTGTGGTTGGGAACAGCCTATATGTGGAGTTAACAAACCTTTCACAGGAGAAGAAAAATTCCTAAGGGCAGGGATTGGACTTCGTGTTGTAGAGGACAAACTTCTTAGAGAAGGTGACAGATTTTTTGGTGGAGGTGATGGACTTTTTGGTGAGGATTCAGAAGATCTATTTCTTTGAGAAAAAGCTCTTTGGGTGGGGGATATTGGCAACATAGAAAATCTAGTTTCTGGAAGGGGTGTTCTTTTAGAGGTGGGGGATGTCAAGGAACAATTGGAGGTTGCAAGATTTACACTGACTGAAAGGGAAGGAGACAAAGGAGGTAGAACAGAAATATCACGAAGTAGGTCCAGGGAATCCTCTTCATCTATCCCATCCTTTATTCTCTCATCTGTCCCTTCATCTTGCCAACCTCTGTGATCAATCAGTAATGCAGGATGGACCTTTCTGGTCTTCAGATTACACAGAATGGACTCCGCCATACTGTTGTTCTCACAATGACTAGACTTCGACTTATTGCAGTTCACCATGACGGACTTGGACGGAACAAGTTTCTGATGTGACGACTCCTTGTCCTTCTCACAATCTGTTTGACTTGGATATTTCACATCGACACTTGATGATGGACGTTTCAGCAAAGAATGAACCCCTTCACCTGGTGAATTTCTCTTTGAGACTTTACACATGGAACCAGAATTTCCAGAATATCCTACACTTTGTGAATCCTTTGCCACCACCTTACACATGGACCCAGGTGAGAAATGTAGCTTAGAGGCAGTCTTATAGAAACTCAGGCCTGCTTCACAGCTTTTCTCAGGAGATGGTGGGATAACATCTATGTCATCGTCTTGAATTTCATTTTTGTTTTTTTGAGCTTCCCGACTGTCCTCATCTTCTTGGCTGTCCTGAGCTAGGATGTTGTCTGAGATCTCTGAGAGGTTCTCGTCAACAGTGTTTGTTATCTTAGTGAATGGCGAATAATGAAGTTTTACTCGGCCACACAACTCTGGACTAGATTTGTCTGTATGAATTTCACAAATGTTATTGGCGACTTCTCCTATGAGAGTAGCAGTTCTGTCTTTTGTTTCAGTCTGTATGGAATCCTTGGTATTCTCCAAACTACACATGACATTCTTGTATTCATTACTGTCATCACAACTCAGTTCTTTATTGTCCATCTCATCTCGCTGACACAGGTCATTCACAGTAACAATATCATCAGCTAGAGTCTGACTCTCATCAAGTGATATTTGTCTTTCCTTTGTCAGCTGGGTCTCACTGTTATCAAGTGACATTTGTCTTTCCTTTGTCAGAGTCGGACTATTGTTATCAACCGTTTGTTTTCCACTTGTTTGCATCCGACTTTGTGACAGATGAGTATTACACCTTGTTTCACCTACACTTTCAACATTGGTAATTTCCTTCACAGACCGTTTTGTTCCGTCTGACGGCCTGTCATTTTGCATGGCACTCCTATTATCCATTGATAAGGTTTTGCCACCAGAATTATCACATGCCACTGACAATGTGGCATCATTTGATGCCACAAGCGATTCCATGAGAGCGTCTACAATGGCCGACATTGAGAGAGTCTTCACATCTCTGTGTTCTGTGTCTGTTACTGAATGATCACACACATCATCACTTCCCGTTGAACCTCTGCTATCCCTATCCTTCTCACTGGTATCCCTCAATACATTGGTAAAACCATCCACTTCATCACCGCCATCATCGTCATAACTCTCCAAAGACTTTGATGGAGATCCTTCCTCACATGAGGTTATTCTATATCTGTTGTTCTCCGAGGAGAAAATCCTATCGCCATTTCCACACTTTTCTACACCATCTAGAATAACACCTGTGCTGTCTATGTGACCGAGCTTTCCCGTAAGGTTGTCCGGTCCAAATGACCCATTTTCCATGTTTGAATCGTGTTCGTCCACTTGGAAATCTTGAAAATGTGTGTCCTCCTGAGAATCCTGAGAATCAATAAGTAAGATAGGACTTTGGATACTTCCACTGCAGACTGGACTGATACTTGTCTGGTTCTCGGCCAAATCCTCGTTTTCTGTGGATTTCTTATAATGTAATTCCTGAGGGACATTAAAGCCAAGCTGTTGTGAGTCAATCAGGATGACTGGATCCTCAGGCAGGTGTGGTGGTCCAGCTGTCTGGGAAGTTCTCATGGAGTCCTCATATTCTTGTTTGCTAAGCAGTAAAATTCTTTGTAGTTCCTCATCCTGGCTATCACTTCCCATTAACACTCCATGGTGATTTTCAATTGCATCCTTATTTGTCCTTGACCTTTCAACTTCACTACCATTTTCCACTTTGTCCTGTCTTTGAGACAATGACCTTGCTGTGTCATGACCTTGACCTTTACTCAGTAATCTTTGCTGTTTTGCTTGAGTATCTACAGTAATCTCTGATAAATGGTGATGTAACTTTGATCTTTCAACATCGCTTCGACCTGGATTTTTCCTATTATTTTCTTCAGAGTTTACACAACTGACCCTGGAAGACTGGCTTTGGTACTGTTTGTTGCAATCCTGGCTATGTTTAGCCTTCTGTAGCTCTGCCTCCTCCAGACTTTTCTTAATTGTCAGTCGTAACAGCTCCTCTTCATCCATACCCTCAATATTTAAAGCATCACTTTGCTCTAGGCGATCCGAGTCATTTGACTTTTGACTCAGAATGTCACGATTTCTATGTCCAACTTCCTGATTTAAAGCGTTGTCATGGTCATTCTCAACATCATTGTAGCCAAGGTGCTGACCTCTGCCAGGAAATGTTTTCATAAGTTGACCTGGATATTCTGTACTTGAACTTTTGCCCTTTTTGGTTGACCCTTGACCTCTTTGGTGGTCGAGTGTTGCCCTGGTGCTGCAATTTGGTATGTCCTCACCATCTGACTCATCACTGTGTCTGCTCAAACCTGCTTCCTGCGTACTGCGGGCTATCGCCTGAAAGAGATAGTGATGCATTAGTAACTCTTCTATCTTTTTCATGCCCCTACAACATAGTAGAAGGGGCATTTAGTGTTCGCTTTTTAAGTCATCGGTCTGTATGACATCTTGGTTAAACTTTGCATTTAGCTCCATCCCTCTAATTTTACCAGTCTAACAGTCATTGAACTTCACTTGTTGATACATCTTGAGGTTAATGACACCAATATATCATATGTAGGTCTCTGTGACCTATATTTTATACTTCACTGAATTTTTAATATTTTGCATTTATCTTCCACGGTCAGATGTTGTGTTTAGCTCCATTTCTATTAAAGCAGAGATTCCAGAGTTCCATTGGACATGTGTTATTCACATGGTACAAACTGCCTGCTGTTTTTACTGTTACCCACCTGCTGTATCATGAAGTTCTCTGTCTGAGAGTCGGAGGCAAACACAGCCTGGTCTGTACCAGCCATTTCATCCTCATCTGTGAACAAAAATACATACAACAGGTTACTATCTACACTAAAACCTCAGCAGTCAGGATAATACACAAGCGTAACTGATGAGTTCCATCCAAAAAAGAGTTCTAGTTACTGGGGTCATAAAACATATTGTATTATCACAGCATAAAATACAGGACCTTGAATTGTCTGACCTGAAATCTGGCTGTATGAACCAGGTAATAAATCTTCACTTCACCTGTCAGGTGGTCCTGTTCTTTTGGAATGTTTTGAGCCTTTCCCTTTCCACGTAGTCCCCTGCCTTTTCCCTTTCCTCTTGTCTTTCTTTCCTCCATCTCCTTATCAAATACAGCTTGACCCTGGGTTGGTACACCTCTCCTGACGGCCCGCCCTGCTGTTCTGACACCCCTTCCTGCCCCCCTCCCTGGGTCTCCTATTCCGTAGGTGCGGAGGTCTGCCATTCTACCTAGAAGTCAATAACAGTTATACTTATTTAACTTTAAGTTACCTTTTATATACTACTGTAACATTTACACCTTTATGAAAGTTCAGAAGTTTCCACCTCAACACATAATCATTTTATTGATCATATTCACAGTAATGACCAGGTTTTTTTTACAGATTTTCTCTTTAGGGTGTATATGTAACCTGACTGTTATGCATTTTCTTTCCAAAAGAGTTCTGCACCAAAGCCTGTTAAATAATTTTCATGAATAATAATTTGATAAGTTGATATTAAAAGGATGCAATAATTCCACAATAAAGATTTTACTGAATTACAAGTAGTTATAACATATACGGTAACTTATACTGTAAAGTGGGTTATTTCTGTGGGGTAGGGGGGATATTTTTGTGATTTGTCATATCTACATTTAGATCACAAAAATTTAAATAGCTAAAGATTAACATCAGCTAAATAAAACGTATCACAAATTTTTATCTTTGTCAAAGTTGCTTTTTCTGTCTGACTGATGCAAAAATCATTTTGTAATCCTATTCCCTAAAAGAATCTTCATGTTCACAAAATTTAACACCAGGATGACCTGCCTTGCTGAGGAAATCTCCCAGGGTTCCCCGACTCATCCACTTCCTGTTTAATTCTCTGAGTCTCGACATCGTTCTCTGTTCTCACCACATACACACTGGCCATCACCTACCACAAAATATAAACTGATGTAGCTGATGATTTTTATAAGTGATCTTGTCCTTGACCTTAATACCCTGAAACACAAACTCATCACAGGTGTTCTCATACTTGACCTTCAAAAGGAGTTTGATCAAAATCTGTAAAAAAAAACATAAGTTTCTAGACTTAATTTGGGATGGGATAGAAAAGACATGGGTAACTCAAACTTCCCTCCCACATAAGATGGTTGGGGCATAAATATCTGCATGAACACGATGAAATTAAAGACAAAATATCAATATTACAAACGTAGCAGGTGTAGGCTTTAAACATTCTTCTTCATGTACATTAAATATAAACAACAACTGCAAGTGATTTCAGAAGTAAGATATTAACAATTGTCTCAAAATGATTTTTCTTTTGAGATTATATATCATTATTTTCAATTGTAGTTCTTTTGAGAGAAATTACACACCATGAAAAAGTTATAACATAATTCCTGTGAGTAAAATTACTTACCTGTAATCGTAGTTGCCAGTAGGACATGATGTCATAATGTAACATATTGTGTAAGCAGGAGTGTAGCTTGTTCTCTACGCCATCTGAAACATACAACCGTATTTCTGTAAAAGTGAAAATTATAGCAGTGTTGAACTGCTCATGGTTTTGGCATAGAGTAAATTAAAGGGGATATTTAGTCAAATGACAACCTGAAAATCGAGTTGATACTGAAAATTTATATCTTTAAACAAAAGTTTACGTAGTTGATAATGACATGACCTGAAGCCAACGTCCAGTGTGGTCAGTTTCATCTTTTGGGAAAGCCGGTGATAAAAATAGCTACGACCGAAATAGCGAAATATCCGGGCCTTTCAGTGAGAGGTTAACATGTACAGCACTACGCTGTCGACCGACAACGACAGTGTCAGTTATAAGTCTGAGTTCACACATAACACAATCTTGAATTTGCACAATATATCGCATGTAAGAATTATAAGTATCATATTACATACCTGGTATCAGATATTTCTGTTCACATTTGGATTTGAATAAAAACGAACAGGTTCAATTAGATGCACTGAGAGGGTGCCGCAGGGAGAATTTCAAACCACAGAATGTACAATATCAATAGGTTTAAATGTAAAATAGATCATTCATTTATAACGATGTTTTAGATGCTGAGCTCAAGGAAAAGTTCCCTACAGCTGACGCTTGTAAGGCAACCTAATCAATGCACATCTTTTACACTATTTCCCCTTTATTCTAACACCAACCCAGGTTCTTTGACTCCCGCCAAGGGTTCTCCTATCTTGAACGGGGATTGTCAACGGTACCAGTTTGTAATAGGGACGTGGAAGAGTGATAAAGATAGTGCTGTCGCTGGGGCTCAAACCCGCGACCCCTGGTTCTCCAGCCCGATGCTCTACCGCTGAGCTAAAGGGAAATTCCCTACAGCTGACGCTATTAAGGCAACCTAATCAATGCACATCTTTTACACACACATATACTGATATTAGAAATGATAAAACAGATGTAGATTCATTTATAAAACTCTGCAACACATACATGTATAAGAAAGTAAGTAGCACTACCTGCCATGTGGTTGAGATCACCGAACACTTCCTCCAGGCACTTGTTCAGGGTCGTCTGTCGCCTCTGTAGCAAAATCAAAATTTCATTTGCAGGCATCTTGTAATATTACCCAGTTGCCAAAGCATATAAATAGTTTCCTCATATAATGTAAACAAGTGCCCTGTGTATCCATAGCCTGTTGTCCATTAATAGAGCTGATAGAAACTGTTTTGTGCAATTAAGAAAGTATCGTGATTGTTGGAGTTATTACATGACATTATTTTAAATGTTAGTTTTTTTGACATTTTAATGGTGAATGAAATGTGAACTAATTGGTTACTGTATGTGAAGTTTTAAGTACTGTGATGTGTCAATTGTCTCATCAAAATAAACATCTCACCTTGTTGTAAATCTCCAGGTTTTGTACCACAAGGACAGACTTAACCGTGTTGGGATTCCGTAGAGGCATGTCAGGTTTCAAATTCTGTATTACCTGCCCCTTCTCTGTACTCTCCCTGTCAACCAAAGGTTAAATATCACACAGGTAAGACGTTCCTCTCATTAAATAAAAAATATCTGCTTCTCCTGTAACTTTCATACTGAATGGGGGTGTATAATTCTTTCCCCCTTACTTTAAGAGGCTGATATATTTCCCCCCATTTAGCCTCATTCTCTTTCTGCCATAGTGGGGGAACACTTTACATTAATACAACACTGAGCTGAGTCCCCTTGGCACAGGAATTCTTTATGCCCATAAAGGTTATAATCCCTTTACCCATTCTTAGAGAGTAGGCTTTTACTCAATCCGGTATTTCCTCTATAGGGCCCCACCACTCTTAACCAAGGGGAACCACGTTCTCATTTATACAACATCAAGCTTTCTTTGCAAGGGATGATCCATATCAATTTCTCTTACCCTGGACAGATTTCCTTGTCTCACCCTAGGGTTGAGACAAGCTACACGTGCTCTTTGCACGTTCTCCACAATAAACCCGACGTCACTGATGTGACCCAGAAGAAGAACTACTTTTATGAGGTCATACACATACACAAGTTTGTCTGCTAATCTTGTCATGTTTACATTTGACATCAAAGAAAATGGGATTGATTTTAAAATGTTTAAAATATGATGCATGAACCGTGCGACGCATACATATAATATTAATACGCATTCCACGTGTTCCTGTTTACAAACAATATGCTTCGTCTTACACTTGGACAGGAACAATAGGGTAAGAGAAAAATAATCATTCACCCCCTCGAGGGATGAGATAGGGGGATCTCAACCCTCGGCGGGAAAAATTCTTAAGTTGCCAAACACTCGGCAAAGCCTCATGTTTGGCAAATTATGAATCTTCCCCCCTCGGGTTGAGATCCCCCTATCTCAACCCCAAGGGGATGAAAGATTTTATTAGTCTGTTTGGCAGTTCTTGACTGGCAGTCTTTTAAAGGAAAAGTTGAAAGAGGACAGATGATGAATTATGTGCCAAGGCAAAAGATCACATGACCTTTAGGCAGGTGAGCTAAGTATGTTATGTAGTGTTACAACAACTGTAAAATACATTGTATAATAAAATGTTGATATATTTAGAATTTAGACATAAACCTGTTCTATTGTGTCAAATAAAATATTGCAGACAAAGAGGAAAATGTTCTAACCTAAATATAAGTTCTGTGAATCGGTCAGCAGACCAAACTATACTTTGCCCCTTTCTGGTATCTGTAGCCATGACAACTGTACCAACAGCATGTCGGGCAGTTCGTCGACGATATTCTAAATATGGCACACATTGGTCATCCAAGTCTCCTACAAGAACAACAAAATGTTAACAACTGGTCTTTAAAGGTAGCATCTGTTAAAATTTGAAACTTTCGAAATGTTTTGCCACCTAAAGCATAATTATCTTATACAGTTCTTAAGGAAATATAAGTTTAAAATTCTTTGCTTTACAAGCATGCAGAATAGATACAAGGTTTGTACAGTAATTATCAAATCTTCTTTTTAATAAATTGAAATTTCAAGCACTTACTTAAGGCTTAAAGAAATTGTTTAAAAACAAGAGGCCCAATGGGCCTGAATCGCTCACCTGGTATTAATCTCACACTTGTAATCTTAAAAGTGGACTAAAATGCAGCTACAGGAAGAATATCAGTGTTTCATTCATAAGAACCTATTAAAAGATTTAAACATATGACGCCTGTGACCTTGAATGTCGAACAAGGACATTAGGTTTGAACAGAGTTTAAAGTCTTCCAACCCAGCATGCTTTTGGCAAAATATCATAACCCTGGACCTATTGGTTATACAGAACAAGTCATTTAAAGATTTAAACATATATTGACCACTATGACCTTGAATATGGGCGAAGGTCATTCATTTTGACAAAATTGGTAGCCCTTCATCCCAGCCTGTTAATGACCAAATATCATCGGCCCCTGTGACCTTGAATATATGTAAAGGTCATTCATTTGAATAAACTTGGTTGCCCTTTATCCCACCATGCTACTGGCCAAATATCATCATCCTAAGACTTTCGGTTATTGAGAAGAAGTTGTTTAAAGGTTTTAAACATATTTGACCCCTGTGACCTTGAAAATAAGTAAAGGTCATTCATTTGAACAAACTTGGTAGCCCTTCATCCTGGCATGTTACTGGCCAAATATCATTATCCTAGGCTTCTTAGTTATTCAGAAGAAGTTGTTTAAAGATTTGTTAAGACAATTGACCCCTGTGACCTTGAAAATGGACGAAGGTCATTCATTTGAACAAACTTGGTAGCCCTTAATCACAGCATGCTACTGGCCAAATATCGTAACCCTATACCTCTTAGTTATTCAAAAGAAGTTGTTTAAAGGTTTTTAACATATTTGACCCCTGTGACCTTGAATATAAGTCAAGGTCATTCTTTTGAACAAAATAGGTAGCCCTTTATTCCAGCATGCTAATGAGGAAATACCTTAACCCTAGGCCTCTTAGTTATTCAGAAGAAGTTGTTTAAAGGTAGCCCTTCATCCCAGAATGTTACTAGCCAAAAATCATCACTCTGGGCATTTTGGTTATTCAGAAGAAGTTGTTTAAAGCTTTTAACATATTTGACCCCTGTGACCTTGAAAATAGGTGAAGGTCATTTATTTGAACAAACTTGGTAGCCCTTCATCCTAGTTAGCTTCTTGCCAAATATCATCACCCTAGGCCTTTTGGTTATTAAGAAGAAGTTGTTTAAAGTAAAATATTGACACCGGATGCCAGACGGACGGACGCTGCACCATGGCATAAGCTCACTTGACCCTTTGGGCCAGGTGAGCTAAAAATTGATATGATAGTGATATATTAAAGAGACATCACGGTGAAGTATATATTTTTTGTGTCTTTTTTTTCAAATACTACATAAACATATCAAGTGAGTCTCCTTATGGAAAATAACAATCAGATTTCCCTGCTACAACACATGCGCATAGCAATTAAACAAAATGACTAGCCGTGCGAGGTGTTGATGAGTGAATTCGGTTACTGCGTCAGCTATGAAGCGAAAAGTTGTCAAATGGTCAAAAGATAGCGAAAGGATTACGTTACGGAATCAGTATTGCAGGTGGGAAGTATTCAAAGAAGAAAATAACTGCCCTAGCAGTTAGTACGGTGCATGTATTCTTCCGGATAGCCGGTTAAAGTTGAAATGGAATCCACAGAAATGCTGTTTATGTTGTGAATAAATATCTAAAACTATTAACCTCGCTAGTATCTTTGTCCGAGTTTGAACACAGATAAACTTATTTTGTTATGTTAAAAGGCATGTATCAGAGAGAGTTTACTTTGCGTTTCTATATACAGAAGTTTATGAGAAAGGAAGGGATAAGTGGCTGGTAAGTTTGATTTTGCTATGAGGCCCTCCAAGGGATAACTGCTGTGATTCTGTCGGTACTCGGGGTCAAATGAGATTTGTGCGCTATTAGATTTACATAATTTATAATATTCCCGGGTTCAGTAAAATGGTATGCTTTAATTATATTGCTGATGTAAACATTTTTTTTTATTTACATGCAAGATTTAAATATGTCAAAATGACGGTTAAGGATAAATAACTGAGGAAGGAGAACCTACTTATAGTAAATAGGATCGCATAACAAGAATGTTGTTAAATCGTAATGTTTCAATAGTTCATATTTTCACATGATGTTAACTTAGAATGTATGATCATGCAACAACTTTTTTTCTATAAATAATTAAACTGTCAACTCAACATGTAATATTCAAAGTATCATTTGCCATGATAAACCATAATAAATTTTGTCCCCTCCCCCCCCCCCCCCCCCC
>NW_018408742.1:991303-1000754 GCF_002113885.1 Mizuhopecten yessoensis | reverse complement strand
AAATTGAATTACTTCCAATGGAAATTTAACAAATGTTGGTCCAAAATGTGATTTCCCTATATAAACTATAGTAAAGTTTACCCCCTCCCCAGGGGTAAACGTGAGACCCCAGGGTCAAGAAATTCACAATTTTGGTAAAGCACCTTAAGACCCTTCTATCTATGAAGAGTATTTGATTCTACCATATCTGGGTCTTGAGAAGAAGATTTTTGAAATTTCAGTCAATTTGACCATTTTTGGCCCCGCCCCTCAGGCCCCTGGGGGCTGGGGACAAAAACGGCGACTGTTTTTGTTGACCTTTGGCCATGGAATGCTTCTGCAAAATTTCACTGAAATTGGTTTAGGGGTTTTGGAAAAGAAGTCGAAAATGTAAATTATTTATGGACGCACGACGGACGCCGACGGACAAAAGGCGATCGCAATAGGTCACTTGAGACTTTGTCTCAGGTGACCTAAAAAGGGTCCATTTGCAAGTATGCTTTAATCTATGTAAATTATTGAAAACATATAATTATCAAGTATCTCAACACGTTCCATATCTGACACATATTCTACATGTACATGTAGTGGTTTTGCCAGAAATGTTTATTGTGTGTGATGGCTAATATGACTTACTAAGTGTTAGCGTATGAATATAGTGAAAATGGGAAAGAGAGTATACATGAATATATATAATGCATGGTCTAGAAAAAAAGTGGCCAAAGACATTGAGTTGTACAATGTAATAAAAAAATCACAAACGTTTCTCTTTTTTATACTTGTCAATGCATATATACACTTTAAGAAAACATTTGAAAAGGGATATTCGTCTTGTGGATATCCCTTTTCTGTAAAAGGTTTGTCCCATGGTTTAGGGAAGGTGTTTAGCCCCGTACTCATTTGTACCGGTCACATTCCAGTAATAGATAATTTCTGGTGTCTATAAATAATGCCGAGATGCCAACAAATATTTTTTCATTTAAATTCTGAATATTGGCATGTGTACAATTAACTTCTGATGATGAATAATTACTGATTCAACAAGTTTCAACACGGGCTTAGAAATCATATTCCTTGGTTTCATAGTGTGGTAAGAAGTTGCAGTTGCCTTTGAAAACTTTGCATCACCTGTGTTTACTGCCTCATTTCAAAACCGTTAGGTGAGGTTATCGGCGCTATTTTTAGCAGGGCTTTCTCGAAGAATTCAAGTGGTCAAACTGGACATTTGGAACGGACTATGAATATGGGAATAGCAAGGTAACATAAGTGGAAGTGCATACAACACATACATTCATTAAAAAAAATATGGCTCTTCACGTGATGTCCCTTTAAATTATAACTATATCATATGTATCAATCCGCCTGAAGAAGCCCTAGAAGGCAGAAAGGCCTAGCAGACGATCTAAAAGATTTATGTTTTTATTCTATATTTTCCTTCGCAAGGACTTATTTATTATCATATGTATTATATATATAAGTACATGCTTTACACAAGAACTAAGTATCCTGGATGAAGGCCAACAAACCCTGTGAGAAGGCTGATGTCACCAGGCTCGTCATCCAGACCAGCCAGAGGGCAGACTTAAACCAGGATGCTGTGTAGTTAACGTAAAACCCGTTCTGCAGCATCAGCCTCTCCACAGCACCCTGTACATACACAGAAAAGACAATGTGGGGTGAAGTCAACAGAAGGCTTAGAAACCTTGATAGCTCACTTGCAATTTTAGTTTAAACTTAAAATCTGTTGAATATGGTATATATGGTCATCAAAAGAGTTCAAGAAACATATGCTGAGACAAGGACGAAGTCCCTAGGGAGAGGCAACATGTACCCTAAGAATGCTCATGGTCTGGGGACAGCAAGACCCAGAGGCAGTCATGGTAGCTTATATAATTAAGAATTATGTTTAGTGTATTTGTTCCTTCATACTCTGCAATTGTATAATGGATATAGGGTGGGGATCTCAACCACTTTCATTTTGAATTTTTACATCTCTCCCAAAAGGGGTTTAATTTTCTTACCTTCAGAGTGAGCAAAAGATTGTTTTTCTCCATTTTCTCCAATCCCTAAGAAAGACATGTTTCAGTAAACAAGAGGCCCATGGGCCTTAACGGTCACCTGAGTCCTACAGTATTTATTTTTGTTGTTGAAATATGTACCAATTTAAGTAAAAAATAGTTAAGTATAATGTTAACTTAACTTTGTCAGGACCATGAGCTGATCATTCCTAGACCGATTTTAAATAAGATCGGCCAATTATTAATTGTTTTTAAGTTTAGAATAGGTATTTACAAAATAGCGACTGTGGTGGCCATATTGGATTTCTGATTGACCTGAAAAATAACAACACTTTGTCAGGACCATGAGTCGATCATTCCTACCAACTTTCAGTTCAATCGCCCCAGCAGAACTTGACTTTAAGTTTGAAATAGGTATTTTCAAAATGGCGGCCGTGGCGGCCATATTGGATTTCTGATCGACCCGAAAAATAACAACACTTTGTCAGGACCATGAGGCGATCATTCCTACCAACTTTCAGTTCAATCGGCCCAGCAGAACTTGACTTTAAGTTTGAAATGTAAAATGTTAACGGACAACGGACGACGGACGACGACGGACGAAAACGGATAGCAATAGGTCACTTGAGCTAAAGCTCAGGTGACCTAAAAATAATGCTTTATATCCCAAGTGCAGAGCTATGATATTATGTTACAGGTAAAAAGAGATGTCATTCATGTTTCCTACCTTGAGTTTAGCCCGCTGTTCCTCTGTCATTTTGTACTTCATACAGCCGACGGATCCCTCCATTAGGTAAAACATGTTCTTTAAACCACTTTCCTTGAAACACAATGCAGCAGAAACATTAAAACATTAGTCTTCCCTTGATAGATAAATTGCTGAATAAGGCATCCATTTTTTAAATCAAATTTGAAGGTACATTTTTTTTTAAATAATCCACCTAAAATGGTCATGTTATTCCTGCATTAAATGCTTTAACAGTTTGACATATCATGATCATCAGCCTTTTAATTGCATCAGTTCTTGCAAATGAACTAACCTAGCCTAATTGTTAACAGTAATTTTGAGTATTTTTATACAATAATTTGTATGACAGACAAACACAAACACATCAGCATTATCATCAGTTTGGATTTGATATTTCTTGAAGTTAACAATATACAATTATAGAGTGTTGATGAGGTTGATACATGATTTTATTTACCATAGGTTAGTGCTCTTGATAAGGATTCACACACAAATACATATAATGATAATTATAATAATATACAGCATTTGATATAGCACCCTATCTAGCTAACATAAGCCACTCTAAAGCACTTTACAGATCATAAAAAAAAAACCAAAGACAATACGGCAAATTATAGTCCCCCTCCAAATGTGAAATGCACAGATGATAAATTCGTGCAGGAACTAATTCTATATATGAATGTTTGACAGACCCACCATATTCAATAAGGAATAGTGTCAGTGCTACTATTGCAAATAAATCAGGTGGATGTTTACTGGTTAGTGGTACCGTTTTACTATTGAATTGCATCTGACGACACTATGTATGCTTCTTCTTCAATGCAAGTGAACCCATGCCCCGAGCAAGAAGTTCCAGTAACTAGTAGTGTAGGAGATAGAGCCCAGACAAACTTTTTTTTGATGCAGGTCAAAGGTCAAAATGTAGGTCAGAGTGACCTACTTTCAACACACAAAACACCACCTCAACAAGGTTTACCCATACCCCAAGTATGAAGTTCCAGTGACTAGTAGTGTAGGAGATAGAGCCTGGACAAACTTTTTCTTTGATGCAGGTCAAAAGTCATATGTAGGTCAGAGTGACCTACTTTTGATACACGACACACCGCCTCACCAAGGTGAACCCATACACCAAGTATGAAGTTCCAGTGACTAGTAGTGTAGGACATAGAGCCTGAACAACATAGCGGATGGAAGGACGGATATGACGCTTTCTCTGAATATCTATGCGTACGACGACTTCGGGGATCGAACCCCGGCTCCCTGCATGGAAAGCCGGAGTGTTAACCACTCGACCAATCCGCCCATATACTACCTGTATGAACCAAAAGAGTCAATTATTAATATTATAGATCTACAAAAGATTACTGGTAATGAAGTACTTTACCATCATATTGTTGACTTGTTTGTCAAACCGTTTAGTACGCACACTCTCCTAAAGGTCTTCCCAAGATTTTCGTTCAACAATATATGGTAAAACCTGCAACAAAATGTGATGTTAATAGGTCATGGAGGATTGTGTACCAAAATGTCATGTTAATAGGTCATGGAGGATTGTGTACCAAAATGTCATGTTATTAGGTCATGGAAGATTGTGTACCAAAATGTCATGTTAATAGGTCGTGGAGGATTGTGTACCAAAATGTCATGTTAATAGGTCATGGAGGATTGTGTACCAAAATGTCATGATAATAGGTCATGGAGGATTGTGTACCAAAATGTCATGATAATAGGTCATGGAGGATTGTGTACCAAAATGTCATGTTAATAGGTCATGGAGGATTGTGTACCAAAATGTCATGTTAATAGGTCATGGAGGATTGTGTACCAAAATGAAAAATCAAAATACATTGTAGTGAAGTCAAAAACACAAAAAAGATTTCCTTGAATGCATTGATATTTTTATAGTATATAATTTATGTGTCATTGTAGAATACTGTAAAATATCTGAATAAGAGACTGAAGAATAGTGATTATCATAGCCTCAGTTTGAAAAAGAAATGATCCCTATTTTATATATATTCATGCCTTATTTAAAGGAATTTAAACATAAATACAACTAGAAATGTCCTAAGGGGACCAAATAATCCTGATGTATAGCTGGTTTGTCAACAAATGATCCGAGTCGCTGAGGAATAAATTGACATTTATAGTTGTACTATAGTCACAGTAGTGTTTACCAGTTCCTGGTCTGGAATCTTCTGTGAGTATTTTTGTCGTGGGTCAGTGAGCGGTGGGGTCAGTATCCAGATGTAGTCACCAGAAGGTAAATGTCGTACTTGTGCATCAATGTTGCGGGCAGCAGCCAGGCGTAGCAGTCGCTCGCGGTCACGCTCCTGTTCATCAATGATCAGACAAATCTTTCTCCTTCCACAAGTTGTGCTGTTCAGAAAATTAACAGACAGTATCAATAATGTTTTCTTAAAGTGTAGGGTCCATTACAAATTCAAGAAATACAGATCTCTTAAAATATGGGTACATTACAAATTCAAGAAACAGAGATCTCTTTAAAATATGGTCTACATTACAAATTCAAGAAACACAGATCTCTTAAATTATGGGGTATATTACAAGTTCAAGGAACACAGATCTCTTAAAATATGGGGTACATTACAAATTCAAGAAACAAAGATCTCTTAAAATATGAATTTAACCAATTTCATTTGGATTTATAATGGGAATATATAGCATTGTAACAAAATGAGTCAATAATAAGTTAATGAATGAGAAAAAAAAGAAACATCTACATATTTATACATTTAAAATAAGAGGTATCAATATAGAGAACAGCATGTTTGTGGTCAAATCCTGCGATCTGGTAAATGCTGCGTCGTGATGGACAGGTCAGCTGAAGGTGTAAGATGTGGGGTTGATGAGCACCCTAACTATAGGCCACCTGTAGCTCAAATCACAATAAGTGGAATTTTGTTTCAATAGGGGAAAGATGAAATAGCTGTATGGTGGTGAAAGGGTTGTATGCACTCAAGAACAGTTAATCTGATATTTTCATTATTTTGTTAAAAGGTCTTGAAAAGATATTTCTGAAGGAGAGAGTCTACTTAAGGATAGGAGTAAACACTCTTTCATCAAAGCAACAAGCAAGAAATGGCAATTTGTTGTTCGGTTTATTTTTCAAACAGTATGACAACTATTTCAGACTGCAGAATCCAGAAAATGACTGGGTTCAAAGATATAGACAAACCAGGAGCAGACCTAATTGTCCTCAAACTATATCTGAGGACCTTGACCCTGAGATCAAACCTGTACAACGTACTTGAGACGGAGTGGAATGTCAATCTTGGGAACTCCCTGTGAAGCGAGGTAACGGGACACAATCTGCTGAAAACTGAACAGCTGCTCTGCCAGATCCTGTCCCTTGTGTGTAAGAGCATATCTGTGTATGGATAAAATAGGTAACATCAGAACCTGTTCTTCAAAACCGAAACATTTTGACCCTAAACATGTATAATTTTACTTTTGAATTTTAAGGAATATTTTGAAACAATTTTTAAAGAAAAACCTGAATACAATATATCTTGCTTCATTCGCAACCTAGCTTACTGCCAACATATTTCAATATCCTCTTTTCTATTTTTCCTTTGTGTGCCCTCCTCATTATTAACACCCCTTTATAATGCCAAATTATCAGTGGCAGTATAACAAGGTCTATGGTGGGTTTATTTAAAAACTATATTCATTAATATCTTGTGCTAATATTCAATTTGCTTCCCAAAGACTTACCTGAACAACAAGGACAAAACAATGACATCATAGTACCATGATGGTTAAATTGTGCTAAAACATATTTCTAAACCTGTTTTTATGTCAATTCGTAAATTGATAAATTGATAACAACTGATGAATTTCCAGCCAAAAAGGATTTCTATTCAGCAATATCATGTATTATCAATGTGTGAAATACAGAATCTTGAATTGCATGGCCTAAAAACTGGCTGTACCTCTTGAGAGGTCAGCCCTTCTGATTTAACATTTTTAACATCCCACAATCTGCGTTTTTTTTTCGGTTTTGGTGATATCATGTTCAGCAGTTCAGAAGAAGTTGTTCTGAAGAAATTGCTGATGGCCAGACACACCATACAATCCACAGAGCACATAGCCAACCTTCAGACCAGGTGAGCTAGAAATTATATAAAGCAAACTTACGTGGGATTTCTTGCATCTTCTCTCTGAATAAAGCCTTTCTGCATCAACGTATTCTCCATACACTCAAATCCACCAACATAACGGCCTACAATGAAATAACTTTTTGAAATTAATCATTTAACACTCAAAATAATACAGTGATTGCCCTTGTATGATGGAGATATAAATATTTGTTATTAACCTCAAATCTTAAAATATTCAACACAAATGCAAAATCATTCCTCAACGGCTATTTGATGCTAGCTATAGGGTGATCTTCTTTATTTGGCATTGTTAAAATGTATACTGCCACAAATTGTCCTGTGAAATTATGGCATTGTAAAGGGGTTTGGCATTATATTGAGAGAGACATACAAAGTAATCAATTAGAAAAAGAACGGGAAAGGATGTTGAGGTTTTACTGTATATTTAGTCATTTGTTCTCAGCTTTGATCATATTCTCATCTGCCAAGAAACTTTTCCCCGTTACGTTTCCTTATTTTGAGGTCCAACTGGGGAGATATCATGAGGGAAGTATATTATGACATCTTTTGAGGACAGTATGATCTAAAGAGGGATTATCAGATATATATTATGATCGCCATTTAAACCACAGGTAATGCATTTAAAATATGAGATAAAACAAGTCTGATATTTCAAACATGCCAAATTTATTTTACTGCCTTTAAGTCCCCTCCAGTGGTTGGGGACTTATACACTTCTGGACTGACAGCATTGGAAATTCTATTATTGACAGCAATTACCGTTTTGTTTGTCGTGTAAGTCTGTGTCCGTGAGAGGCTGGGCTCTCTCTTTTACTTCATCCTCAGCCATACTCAGTATGGGTGGTCTGGACGTGAACCCACTACACAGTAAACAATCACACAGTGACTTTAATGGGTACAGCCAATATTGAAACTTTATAATGACATTACACCAATATTAAAACTTTATATTTACATTCTGTATGCTTAGACCCATTGACAAAAATTACATTCATAAATGCATAACACAGGTGTTCATAGAATCTCAGCACGTGGAAACTGATAGTAACCTGATCACACTGCGTAGTAATACACTACAAAAACTACTCACTCGGAACGACCGACCTAGATGCTTAATTCTTACATCTTAAAATATTATTGAACTGTGCTTTGTGAAATATCCACGTATTTACGTGTCCTGTGCTACAAATAAACATTGAATATGGAACTACATTTTGTTGTGTTATTGTTGTTGACGGTTGCTAAGATCTCTCACGATAGTGTCACATTTCCCCGCGAAAAAACACTGTTCTCGCCACTGCGTTGCACCCGTGTATAAGCAGGAACAAACCCTGTTTATTTGTTTTATTCGTTGTTATATCGATCCACTGAAAGGATTCGTCAATGTAAATATAAGGAATGATATTTATTTTTTCAACATTTATGAGGTCATAACAACAATGGGTTTTTGGACATATTTTACATGAATCGCTAACGCGATTCATTCAATATGTCCATAAACCCATTGTTGTTATGACCTCATAAATGTTGAAAAAATAAAAATCATTCCTTAAATAATGACATTACACCAATATTAGGACTTTATAATGACATTACACCAATATTAAGACTTTATAATGACATTACACCAATATTTAGACTTTATAATGATATTAAAGCTTTATAATGATTTTAAAGTGTCTTTAATGGGTACGGCAGATATGAAAACTTCATAATGACATTACTGTTTCTTCAATGACTTGTGAGAATTTTTTTTTGCTTCAAATATTTTAAATCCTCAATTAACATCAGAAGACAATTTTTTATTGTTTAAGACTTACCTGTAAAGTGCCACAAGGATAGAGAACGGTGCCTTAAATGCCTGTAAAGAGAAATTTGAAAGTACATGCATGCGTCTAAAAGGCTGGTAACTCTACTCGAGGAACAACAAACGCATGAATGAATTATGACCTAGTTGACTTATTTGTGAACCTGATGGACAATGTACATAGAAAACACACACCGACAAATAAACAGAATGGTTAGATCACAATGCCAGTACAATGTTTATATAAAAAAAAAAAAAACACTAACAAATAAATGGAATGGTTAGATCACAATGTCAGAACAATGTTTATAGAAAACACACACTGACAAATAAATGGAATGGTTAGATCACAATGTCAGTACAATGTTTATAGAAAACACACACTGACAAATAAACGGAATGGTTAGATCACAATGTCAGTACAATGTTTATAGAAAACACACACTGACAAATTAACAGAATGGTTAGATCACAATGTCAGTACAATGTTTATAGAAAACACACACTGACAAATAAACGGAATGGTTAGATCACAATGTCAGTACAATTTTTATATAAAACACACACTGACAAATAAACGGAATGGTTAAATCACAATGTCAGTACAATGTTTATAGAAAACACACACTGACAAATTAACAGAATGGTTAGATCACAATGTCAGTACAATGTTTATAGAAAACACACACTAACAAATAAACGGAATGGTTAGATCACAATGTCAGTACAATGTTTATAGAAAACACACACT
>NW_018408742.1:943202-990679 GCF_002113885.1 Mizuhopecten yessoensis | reverse complement strand
TATAGGTAACTTAAGACCAAATTTGGTAACTAGAACACAAGACATTTTAACATCTCTTAAACGGTTCTGAAGATATTGTTGTTTGAAACTTGAAATTTTAATGTTAAAGCTTTTAACTCATATTGACCTTTGACTCCCGACTTGCACTTAAAGTTGACCTTTGACCTCATTACTGTAATAAAGAAAACAATTCACACAGCTGGTCTACATAACATACCCAAGTATCATGACTCTAGTCCAAATGGTTCTTAGGATATTGTTGTTTGAAGTTTTTAACATAATTGACACCAGTGACCTTGGAAGTAGGTCAAGGTTATTTTAATGAGGAAAATATATAACACTTCATCCCAGGTACATACTGGCCAAATATCATGACCCTGAGCCTTATGGAAATTGAAAAGAAGATTGTTAAAGCCTTTGACTCATGTTGACCTTTGACCCATACTTGCACTTAAAGTTGACCTTTGACCTCATTACTGTAATAAAGAAAACAATTCGCACTGCTGGTCTACATAACATACCCAAGTATCATGACTAGTTCAAATGGTTCTTAGGATATTGTTGTTTGAAGTTTTTAACATATTTAACCGCTGTGACCTTGAAAGTAGGTCAAGGTCATTTTAATGAGGGAACTTCATAGCACTCCATCATAGGTACCTACTGGCCAAATATCATGACCCTGGGCCTAATGGAACTTGAGAAGAAGATTGTTAAAGATTTTAACCAAAGTTGACATTTGGACCCCTCACTAGCATTTAAAGTTGACCTTTGACCTCATAACTGTAACTGAGAAAAATATTCGCACTGCTGGTCTACATAACATACCCAAGTATCATGACTCTAGTTCAAATGGTTTTTAGGATATTGTTGTTTGAAATTTTTCACATATTTGACCGCTGTGACCTTGAAAGTAGGTCAAGGTCATTTTCATGAGAGAACTTTATAGCACTCAATCCCAGGTCCCTACTGGCCAAATATCATGACCCAGGTCCTACAGTTCTTCAGCAGAAGTCGTTCAAAAGAAAAAGTTGACGGGCCAGGTGAGCTAAAAACACTCACAGACAAATAAATGCTAAGTTTGTTTTGAACACAAACAGTAATTGAAAAGTTCCGTTGCGAGCGAAGATTGCAAATGACTGGTGCCTCGACTCCATAAACGCTGAAAACAGCTCACTAAGCGACAGCGTGATGAAACAGTACCTTCAGCTGCCAGAAAATACCGAGACATTTCGCCATACAGCACTCTAAATACTACAGGCAGTCAGAGGGACGGGTAATATGTTTATAGCACTCTAATACTACAGGCAGTCAGAGAGACGGGTAATATGTTCACCCATTCCACCCCTAAGTGGATGCTAAAATAGGGTCGTAAAGATGACTCAGCTGGTGGCCTCCCTCATATTGACAAATACCTTCAGTTTGATTCTCACATCCTAAACAAACACAATACCATAAAGAGATACCACCAACATGTAAGAGATAGTTACCACTGCAGAGCACAATAACCTACAACAGTCCCTCCAAACAGTGATACAGAACACCAAGAGTTCAGATAACAAAGGCTTCCTGTTCATTGTCATTGGTACTGAAAAAGTTGTTTTTCAACGGTTCAAAATTTCTAGTGATTCGTGAGATCCGTGTCTCGGGCAAACATTCCTACATACTCCCACACAATATTTTGTGCTGCCGTTTCATTTTTTTTGTGGTGAAATGTGAACCACAATCTCAACCACTTTTTATTTCACCTATCTAACTTATCACTATGACAACATACTTACATGTGGGGTGTATGGTTTATTAGTTTTTGGAGCTTGACCAATATCTGAAAAATTAAAACCAAATTCATGTTTAAATCAATTTCATCAAATTTGAATGCCAGATATGTTATGAACATTAACCTATTATTTCAAAATTTCCAAATCCATAAAAACATTAGTTTGGACAGATTTGTATTTTTCATGAAGACAAAATTTCATCTCAAAATTGAGAATACTGCCATGGAAACAAGTCAATAAGATATATCTAGATTTGAGAAATAGTTGAGCACTGAGATTTTCCAAACAAACAGGGGTGGGGCTAGCTGACATAAATTACACAAACATTGCAGTATGATAACAAAATGAAATCATCAACACAGAAATTAATTTACAGGATATTGTTATGGGCGAGAATTATGATAACCTGTGTATCTTGGTGTACTCACCTGTAACAATGTGTCGTCGCCTTGCTGCTCCTGCATGAAGAGCATTTGTACATCCTCTACAGAGTACCAGTCCAAGCCCCCCGGATGCATTCTGACATTCCCCACAGTAAACTTCAGCCTCGGCTGCCTCACAGTCCTCACAAACGCGACGTACCTAACATGAAAACAATCTAGGAATTAATCATTAATGGAATGTCTAATAAAATCTATTACCTGTAACTGAGCGAGATCAGGTTATTTCAGTCGAGGGTTTAAATTCTGTAACAAAATCCCAATTGAGGCGTAAGATGAGGTTGGGATGTTACAGAATCTTAGCCCGAAACTGAGATAACCCGTTCTTGCTCAGTTACAGGTAATTGATATTTTTCTTGCACCTTTTAGTTCGGAAAAATATATTCAATTTTGCTAAAAACTACAAGTATCCCGTCTGGGGCCTCAAATGATAATGACCTCTTCACTACTTAAGCTACATTTGAATGCTTCCTTACGTAGATTACAACATATTTCACAGTGTAGATTATGTTTTATCTAATATATCAAATATCCAACAACATCAGAACTATACATAACAACAAAACAGAACATTTATAATACATATTGTCAATTTCAAGCAGTTAACGCGCAGATGAATACATAGTAGTGTAAAAATTCCGCGAAAGTCACGAAAAGGTACAAGACAGATCGGACGAGGTAGAAAAATCTAGCATGGGGTATGACGAGGGATATCTCCATCCGAGGTGCGAGAATAATTAATCCATCTAAATTACAATCCTGTGGAATAAAATGTTTCACTTGAAAATGATATCCATTTTTCACTGTACATGCAATTGTGTTTCAAAATAGTTCACATCAGGCAAATTCAATTATGACTGGAATGGTAAAACAAACCTCAGAATCACTTGCACCTGTCTCGAGACCAGAACAAAGCAAGTTTTACCTATTCTATTCATATCTGGCATCATCATTAGAAGAAGAAAAATTGGTCCTTAAAGGTTCTGTTATCATATCTAGAACACAGGCCCCAATCCAATCAGTACTTTTATTTTATTTTATCTTTGTCTTATATAAAGCGATGTGTAAATTTCTAAACATCTATAGAACTGCCTACATACTAACCTGCTAAGGACCCTTTTCCTTGGTTTTTTTTATCTTATTATGTTTCAGAACTTATTTTTATTAGAAAGATACATTAAATTCAATGAAAAAATATATCAAATTATAAACTAAAACAAAACGTTACAATGCTTATTAATCCCATAACTTGGGGAGAAAAATCACAGTCATTTGAAAATGATAGTAAAAACAATTTGAAAATAATGACATCAAATAAACTATTGCCAAAACATACTAATGGTTTGAGTAATAACAAGAACTCACCTGGACATCTAAACACACAAAAAATACTTGATCACAGTTATATAACACTAAAATATAGAAATATCAGGTAGAAATATGAAAGAATGATCAACATGTTCAAGTTTATGACTGGGTTATATGATTAGAATTTGTTGGAGGGATTGTTCGATCTCAACGCTCAAGGAAAAACTCATGGACACAGTAAAAAAATACTCAAACAACATTGTCATTTAAATATTAGAAAACATTACTTTACTCAAAGAATAATTGATATCTGGAAAAGTCTCACACAAGATGTTATTTCATCTCGTAACGTATTTGACTTTGAGAAAGACAATGAATTCTTGAAAAATCTTGAGTTGAAGTACGATCATACAGCGTCTTATGTATAGGCTTATTTTATGTTTACCACATTGTATTTCAAACTATACTGATGTGGATGTAGAGGCATCAATGCCTGCGTCCACTAATATCCTATTAAATGAAATAATTCGTTTGAAAAAAGACTGGCACGTTTTCTCTCTGTCTCAGTTTTTAGCTGCATCATCAAAATGCTTCACTTTCCTTGCGATTCAAGCGTCAATGTGCCCCAAATTAGCGATGTGTAAAACTAAAAACAGATAACAAAAACCCAGAATTCAATTATTTCTTTGAGGAGCGGTAAAAAAAGTTTTTTATTTCTTTTCTTGACTTCAGATTTTAGGATAGGTAATTCCCGAAGAACTGTTTTTCAAATTGGTGTGGCCTAAACTATCATTACATTGCAAAAGGTTAGAGTAAGGGGCTTACTCTTTGCCTGGCCTGGTTTCGTTGTGCTCTGGCTGGTCCTGGAGCTGTATTGTTATTGTTGTCCCTCCCACGACCACGCCCCCTGCCCCGCCCACCTCCAGCTAAGTCCTCACCACCTACTCTGTTGTTATATAGGACAGGATCTGCAACACAAAATCACAATTTTACCAATCCATTTGATGGTTGCTTGAGGTCACCTTTTGGGTTCTTACATGGCACGCGTGGATAATGAGTGAGAAAAACACACTTAGTGAATCGAAATTCCAAGGAGAGAGATATATAGCTACTATACCAAACAGTCATCATCAAATCTCAGAGAATACTGTATACCTGTAAATTTTCACTGCAGTTTAATGTTCGCCTTTTTCGCCCTCTGCAATGGGGGTGAATTTATCATATTATTTGTGTTTTAAATTAGGTAGATTGGATTTTAATTCGGGAGATTATTTCACAGCATCACAGTGCAACGTCCTTTCTTTAATATTAAATAATCATCAATTTTCAACCTATTTTTGGGGAAAATAACAAAAGGTTTGCTGTGCAGCATTAAAAATATCTCAAGTTTGGGGCTATGAAAGGGGTAATAGAAATTTCTTATGAAAGTCATATCAATGTCGGGAGATCTCCATGTCAAAACGGGAGAAATGGGAGGTGGCTGTTTTGATGCTCGAAAGTGGGAGACTCACAGTCAGAGTCATATCGGGAAACATCACATGTATGGTTAACCCAGTGTAATTAACACATACAAACTACCTGGCTGTCGGAAGCCTAGACGTACAGCGTGTCGGTGTATAAAAGCTCCTAGTGGATCGTCAGACCTTCCCTCATCAGTGTCTTGGTAGTCCTGATGTAGAAGTCGCAGGTCCCTTCCTGTATAGTTGGGGTTCATGGTGGCTCCCTTCTTCTCGATTAACTCCAGGTGAGCGACAAAGTCATCCAGGGTTGGAAAATGGGGAGGTTGGCTGGGAAACTCACTGCAGAAGCAACAAAAATGTATGTACCATGTAGGAGTATTTTTTAGGAATTCAATTATGTTAATTTATTATTTAATTCATTACCAACTTTCATCAATGCTGTAACTTATAGCCAATTATAATATAATTAACCTTATAGCCTACATAAAACAAGGGGAGGCTAACCAAGAAGTGAAAGGGGAGGTGAACAAGATGAGTTCAAGAAAGTTTCAGGTGAAAAACTGGAGACATATACTTCAAATTTATACCAGTACAGCAATAGACAGGAATATATGGTACCCTTGAAAGTCAATTACCCCGATAAAACCTTAAACAACACAAACACACACATCAAACCCCTCCCCATGACATTGGACTATGCCAAACAACCCCCTTTCCAATCCCAAACTCGGAGCTGTCATTAATCTGAAGTTACTTTTTAGAGTTGAGGAGGACAGACAACAGGGTCCGTTTACGGATGATGGATTTGTTGGTCCAGTTTTGGGTGTGGCGGTCATTAGGATTTGCCTTCTGTTCTCTCTGAACTTCAATGTGTTTGATGTTGATACAGGTCACCCAGAAAGGGTTTGATGTTGTCTCCAGAATTGTACCATCCTCCAGGTTAAAATGGGCCACTGACCTGCATGAATATACAAAATAATTATGACGACATAACTCTTGTATACAGTTACATGAGCATGTAACAACATTTAATAAAGTATGATATATGGCAATACATGTATAATATTTAGCAGAAAATATTTGTTAAATACATGTATGCTCCTGATCCCTTTGAAATGGAAATGAAACTACATATATAGCTTAACACAGAGTGTCAGAGTCTAACCAAAGAAATGTCAGTGAAGCAGAAAATATTGGTCACAGTGACCTACATTTATAGTATACTCTGGTACATACTCCTCAAGATATCAAGATAATACGGTTGATGACGGTTGATATTCCCGTATATATAAGAGTAAAGGAGCTCATTTAGTATTCCCTCCACCATGCTTTCATCAAGAATAAATGTAACCTCAAAATCATTTTCATTTTCCCCAACCCGTCGAAGCACAGATTTGAAAGGTATTCACCTCAAATCACAACCTATCATAGTTAAACCCATTTTATCTTGTGTAAAAAAGGGACGTCACTTCAGTATAATTGCAATCCAGACATGATTTCACCATTCATATGTACCTATCATCATCCAGTGGCCTGTTGTCCAAAAACAAATCATCAATCTTAAGTGTATTTCGACATCTTCTCTTCACTTCCTGAAATCAGAAAGTAACAATATCAGTATGAAAGCCAGGACTTTTCAATCCAAAACAATTTTAACACTAGACAGGGCCCAAGGACCAAAACTTATGGAGTATTTGAGAATTTCATGCTGTAAAAGGGGAATTGGAGAAAACTTATATGACACATTTGGAAAGATGGGAACTGGAAATATGGCTGTAGTTTTGAAAATAGGACCTTCCACTTACCTTCCACTATATATATTTCTGAACATATTGCAGTTGTCTCTGGCTGCAACATCAGACTTTTGACAGATATTGGCATCTGGTCACAAAGTCAAAAATCTGGTGTTACAGCCAGAGGAAACTCTGGCTAATTGCAATTGATCTATGTCTTTTCGCCCTTATTCCTGTTCGCACCATGGATCATTTCGCTCTAAATCAACTTGGCCCAATGTTGTTTCATCCTAACATAAATATATAAATTTTTAAGTTATAAATATATAATGATTTTAAAAACTTTCTGTTTTCATGTTTCATGATAATTTTGTTGTCAGAAGAATTTCATGCAAGTGTATGCTACATTAAACAACAGCACACTCATAAAGAACAAAGAAGGAAGACTAATGACAACTGAGAAAGAGCAGGAGAAGAGATGGACAGAACACTTTAAGAAGTTATCAACAGGCAGACACCGGTGGAAGAAGCAGACATACAGGAAGCTAGAGACGACTTAGATGTCAGCACTGACATACCATCTAGAGAAGAAGTCATTAAAGCTGTCAGCACTGACATACCATCTAGAGAAGAAGTCATTAAAGCTGTCAGCACTGACATACCATCTAGAGAAGAAGTCATTAAAGCTGTCAGCACTGACATACCATCTAGAGAAGAAGTCATTAAAGCTGTCAGCACTGACATACCATCTAGAGAAGAAGTCATTAAAGCTGTCAGCACTGACATACCATCTAGAGAAGAAGTCATTAAAGCTGTCAGCACTGACATACCATCTAGAGAAGAAGTCATTAAAGCTGTCAGCACTGACATACCATCTAGAGAAGAAGTCATTAAAGCTGTCAGCACTGACATACCATCTAGAGAAGAAGTCATTAAAGCTGTCAGCACTGACATACCATCTAGAGAAGAAGTCATTAAAGCTGTCAGCACGGACATACCATCTAGAGAAGAGGTCATTAAAGCTGTCAGCACGGACATACCATCTAGAGAAGAAGTCATTAAAGCTGTCAAGTTAATGAAGAATGGAAAGGCCCCAGGCCCCGAAACTTGAATGCTGAACTGTTCAAGACTGCCCCAGAGCTCGCAGCTTCCATTTTAGAACCCTTATATAAGATATGATAGAAAGAATCATCCGTTTGTATGGGGTACCACTTAAGATGGTATATGTCATCAGAAGTTTTTATACCTTCTCACATGTAGTGTTGGAAACAGCGACCTCAGCTTCGAAGTCAAGACTGGAGTGCGGCAAGGGTGTGCCATGTCCTCTATCCTGTTTAACATGGTCATAGACTGGGTCATGAGGAGGACAACAGAAGACATACCCAGAGGAATACCTTGGACACTGTTCTCAGCGCCAGAGGATCTGGATTACGCAGTTGACATTGCTCTGATGTCTCATTCATACCAACACATCCAGGGGAAGACAACCCGACTTAACAACTTCAGTCAACTAACTCAAGATCAACCAAAGGAAGACTGAAGTAATGACCCTCAATGTGCAAGCACCATCACCAGTATGTGTAGAGGATACTGACCTCACAAGCACAGATACATTCACCTACCTAGGAAATACAATCAGCAAGGATGGAAGGGCTAGCAAGGACATGATCGCTAACAGATTGAACAAAGGCCAGATTTGTCTTCATAAGCCTGAGAGAAGTGTGGAAATCAGCACAGTATAGCATGCAGAACCAAGCTGCGTATATATACCAGAGCTGCATGCTATCAACACTTTTATATGGTTCGGAATGTTGGCGGATGACAGAGGAAGACTTGTCGAAATTGTCAACATTTCACACAACCAGACTCAGAAAAAATTCTGAAGATTTTCTGGCCAGGAGTAATCTCCAATGATGAACTGATGAGAGACAGTGCAACAAGGAGAGTATGAGAGACATTATCAGGAAGAAACAATGGAGGTGGATTGGACATGTGTTAAGGAAGGAAAGTGACTCCATCACAAAGGTTGCAGTACACTGGACTCCATGAAGGTAAACGGAAGAGAGATCGCCCCAAAACCACATGGCGACACACAGTGGAAACAGAGCTCAGTGACATGGATCACAGCTGCGGAAATTTTGAGTGATAAGCAAAGGATCGACAGGTGTGGAGGAACTTTGTTGCTGCCCTAAACGTCGACGGGCGTAATAGGCAGTAATTTAAGTAAGGAAGTAAGTATGCTACATTGTATGTGGAGATCTAGAATCTGGGTGACTACATATGAAGCTTAAATGAGTCTAGAGACAAAAAAGACTAAGGGAGACCTCGGAAAAGTCAAATGAGAATGTATTAGCCATACACAGCTAAACATGCTGAAAACGTTTTTGGGGCGAAACAACTTAGTGCAAAACGACCTGGGGCGTACAGGATTGCAATATAGGGTGAAACGATCGCGACCTGACACCATTGCAATATACACATGTAAAATATGAAGTAACTACTTACCTCTACCATTTATGCATTGCAATAAGTCATCTTGATATTTGATGTAAAATCAAGACTATTAATATAAGAATTATATAAAATTTGATATACATGTACAGGTGCTGGATGTGGGCACAATGTATTTTCCAGTGAGTTACTATATATGTATGTATTTCAGTATACGCGTATGTGGAGACTCATTTGAAAAAATAAGTCGTTACAAGTATCTGAATAGAAAAGGTAAACGTCCCTGATACAGGTAGATCTGTGTTGCTGTCAAACTAACACGTGGATTTGTTTACAAATTACCTCCCTTTACATTTACAGTCACCTCACCTCTTTGATGTCACCAATCGTTGTTCCAGCGAAATCTGTGATATTCACACAGACAAAATCTTTCCCCTCTGTTGCAGGGTTATATCTTGCTTTGTTTCTAACGAAGACATTTATGCTTGGCCTTCTCCAATACATCTTCTTCCATCTCCTCTGAATCCTCCTTTACATCGCGCGCGTTGGTTTAATTTCCGGTTCCGCAGTGAAGGCAAAAATAAAACTATAATTTGCCGAAAAAAAATATTTTCTCACAATGTAACATGTGCACCATCTTACTTATTAAGTACTCATATTTTTAGGGCTTTCTACCTTTTTCTTCTTAATTTTTAACTCCCCTTTGCTTAATTTTTGACTGACCCCTACCGTAAATGTGCTGATGAAAGATCTGCTTTTTAGGAGTTACCATAATAAATCTTTTCCATAATGAGAATGTTAGCATGCTTTAATTTTACTTTCGAATTATTTTATATTTTGAAGTGTATAATGGAGGTATTGGGTTGTTTTGTTGTTTTCTTTTTCTTTTTTTAATGACAGAGAAAGCTGAAACTTCAAACACAGCACGTAAACCGATCAGACGGTATTGAGATGAAGGAGGAGGGAATCGTCCCCGGGGGGAGGGGGAGGATGGATGTTTAAACATTGACGGCATGTCCGAGTCCGGTCTCCTGGACACTCCCCGATGTTTTTGCGAACAGAAGGAAATATCCCGTGTATGCAGAGACGTATATACTACATACGTATACGTCTCTGGTGTATGTCATCTATATATTCCCATGAGGGGCACCGAGCCGTAATTATATACGGTCGGTCCTCAAGACGACTTCCTCCAATCAACAGAGGGGCAGCCATTGACAAAATAAACAGAAGCGAGCAAGCTTAAGGCGCACCCCTTCTCTCCTTTCTCTACATTCTTTTTTCCTTTCTATTTTCCTTTTCTATCTGTTCTCGTCTACTGAAAGGCCACAAGACCGTAATATAGGACGTATAAGCAAGGCGCAACGAGAGAGGAAGGTAGCAGAAAGGAAAGCCAAGTTGACCAAAAGTTACGCCAGAGTCCAGGCAACTATGCATAAGACGCCACTTAGTGCATAAAAACGCACCCATGCGCAGTTTTAACTAAGCTAAATCGTATCGCAACGAATAAAAAAATGTCAGCAATTTCATTTGCACTTATAAATTTCACTAAATTGCTGTCATTTTTTTTATTCGTTGCGATCCAACATTAGTTGTTTCGCTATATTAAAACTACGACAAGTCATTGTTTCTCAAGCCTTCGATAGGGATCGAACCCCGATCTGCTGGTTCACAAGTTTGCTCTACGTACCGGTTATGCTTAGGGACCCTGTCCCGCTGCACTGCCGTTTTCCTATATACCGTCCATGGTTCGAATTCCGGTCTGTCCCCGCAGAATATTTTTACACTCATAACACGTCTGTTGATTACATTGTGTTTACTTCATTTCCATAATGTTTCATAAAAGATACGTTTCTTTTCAAAAATGATTTGATCAAAGCTATAGTTATGCCGGAAAAATAAGTTTCGAATGTATAGTTTCATTTTTGGCAGTAGTACGGGGATCCTTAAGAGAAATTCTCCCTAACCGTTATGATATGTTCATCAATTTATACGACATATTTCTCATGTTCAAACCCATGTCAACACACCAAGATCCCCAGAAGCATATGGCACTTTATGGTATCCTTGTGTCACTCCCCTTGTGTGGGGTTATTATGGTATCCACGGTGCAGGGACCTGAGAATTTGTTGCATCTATGTTTTGACCGAAACTATAAGGTGTTCAGAGTAAGTTTACATGATTTAGGGGTTTAGATCGACTTTCGGTAAAAATGACACCCCGATGAGTTTAGGTCCAAATACAGCGGTAACAAACAGGTCCCTGTGATGGTATCAGGGTTTTTTCCAGGTATACTCAGCGCGCTAACATCAAGGCCAACAAGAGTGATTAATATTGTTGAATAAAAAACTTGTTTCATAATTGTTGTAAAATGAATATTTCTTATAAAGGATGCCCCTCGTCGTCGCAGCAACGATAATGTATACCAAACTGTCAACAATAGTATCAGTAGCGACTAGCGATTTTGAACTAAATGTCGGGATGTGTTATTTCAGCACCTTAGGCGTTTGTTTTTTGTTGTTGCGCTAAAAACTGTATCGATTTGTAGACATATGGAATAAAGTGCTGGGAAATGCTCTTTCAACATCTTATGTTGATTAACTTTAATTTAACTGTATTTATTTCTGGTAATATAAAATAACTGTTATATACAATCACGGAATTAGATTGTTATCTAAGTCCGTGATACAATACATAATTAGCAACGATTCAGAAAAAGTGCAAAGTACTTATATAATAATGTTAGATCTATAATGTCCGTTTCGTCGACTTTATTTCAACTTTATTTGTAACGTGATTTGTTTGTGTTTTGTTTTTGTTTTTGTTCATGGATAAAATAGAACTCTTCTTCATTGCAAAGCAACAACCAAATTTTATTCAAAAATTCATACCGGGTAAAATATTTATCGCAATATTTTTTTTCTTACCTTTAATTAACCTGCAAGTCTTGAAGAAAAGAAACTAATCTTTTACTTATTTTTCCGTTATTATTAGAAAACACATTTGATAACTTCTTTGGGTAATCGATTTAAGTTCATACATGTTTGTAGTCGGTCATACATTTCAATAAAGACGTTTCAAGTACATGTATACTAGGGACCAGCTGTTTTTTGAGAATTACATGTGTGTGAAAATTTACATATATTTGTGTGTTTCTTTTCACTAGATGATTATTTTAAGTCTTATACTTACATCTTTAGTTTTGAATTTCAAATCTTTTTGAAAATTAACTGGTTTAAAATTGTGCATTAAGTTGTTGTTAAGCTAGCTGGGCACATGCATATGGCTTTATTACGGTACCTTAACGATAACGGAGTGAATAACAAGCGACGCTCTGATTGGTTAAGTGGATGTAAACAGGCGCGAGTTGTGAATGTAGCGTTTTGCGCCAAAGTTACACCGGTGTGGAGTCCTCTGTTTAGGCGGCGAGCGGTAAACCTAGCTAGCAAGTATGATTGGAATTCAGCAGCTGAATTTGGGTGAGATAAATTAATAACATAGAAAAATACATTTCTATCTGGAAATAGTTTTTGAAATCGGCTATGCGAATGCACTGATCGCATCGACAGAAAGTTCAATAACATCGTCTTGCCTACTGCAGCCTGCTAACGTTACTTAGTAACACAGATTGTGGGGGAAATAATCCCCATTTACGAGACTACCATGAAAAACTGATAGCCTCGCATCCTGCAGCTTCATGAAGTGCGGGGTGATGCTATTGGAACGAAAATTCCATCATAAAAGATAATTATCAATTCCGTTGGGCGATTATAATTTATATTAATATGAAATTATATTTGACTAGGCCTATATCTCTTCAAATTTTGTTTAAAAGAGGTGAGAGTTTTAACATTTGAGCATACTTCCAGTCGGGTCCATAAATAAATTCTATAATTAAATATATTATCCTTTTCAGAAAATCGGGAGAGATGCCGAGCTGTTTTAGATGGGCCTCAAACAAAAGACTCCATCACTGTAAGTTTAAGGAATTTTCACACCATATCTGGTGGGAAATTCATCTGGTGTAGCTCAGCTGCGATAATTTAGCTTCTAACGAACATCACACATATACAAATGTGTGATATTATACTTATCTATCTACAGTCAAACCTCGTTATCTCGAAGTCAGCGGGGTCGTGGGAAAACTTCGAGTTGTGCAGTTTCATATATATTTGACATGAAATTGGCTGTTTGGGAATAGCACTAGCAGTCGTTGATTATTATTAATAGCCAATGCTTATAATCAATCGATGAATGATATACGTAATCAATATTACAAATACAGGTATGTAGTTTTACAACAAACACGCTTTCAAAAGTAGAGTAATTTTTTTCTGAAAAAAAATATTTTCGTTTAACGAGATAAAAACGGTAAGATCATATTGTGAATTCATTATGAAATGTGGCTCGCCTAGTGATTAAATGTTGTTTTGGGCTAATCATGGCAAAGTATTCCCAGGTCTGCATTTGTATTTGCATGTCCGTTTGCAAGTTTTACCTCTGAAGTGTTACATTTGAAAATCGAACTATCCCTCTGTCTCCTTGTACAATACAATGCGGAAATGAAAGTGCACAAATCTGAAACAAATCACTGTAATGGAGCGTACGCGTAGTTGATTCTTTAAAAGTAATTACAGACAAACAGATTATATCGTACCTGTAACAAATTGATTATTAAAGCCAAATGTGACACCTGTCACACTTCCTCAACTCGATGTAATCAACAACAATTATCGTATTGTTCTCGCGATTGTCTTTCAAAGTCATACTGGCTCCAATAAAAACATGAACCCGTGAAGCTGTCCTAGTTTGTGATTTTAACTGGAACTCAAGCTCTTTTACCATGACCACGCTTTGTGACCAAATCATTTAACGAACTCGCAGTAAGTACAGAATACTGTTGATCAACATTGATGAAGTTTGGTTTTTATTATGAACAACATGGTTTTGACAGTCCGCACACTTTACAGTCTTAAGCTTTATCATCAATTATTTTTAACGATTTCATGCTGGTCTACTCACGAAAGATTTTCATAAACACAGAATGGAAAGATGCCGTAGTTTTTCATTTTATTTGTATAGGAGAATTGTTAAAATGACCAAATGAAATTCGAACACTATGAAGTAGACAATGTTTTGGTGTGGATTTACGCTGTTGAAACCAATATCTTACTTTGAGGTATCCAAGTTTTCAGGGTTCGAATTATCAGAGTTTTATTTACTAAGATAAAGAAGAGATTTGGCTGGGACCGAAGAAATACTTCGAACTTAACGAGGTCTTTGAGTTATAAGAGTTCGGGATAACGAGGTTCAACTGTATATATGTTATACTCAACAGAGACCAAAATGGCTTGAATGCTTTAAACCTATTTTTAAACATCATTACTCTTTATGTATATGAATTGCCACATGTACAGTGTTATACACACTATTTCATGACAACATCACTGTTCAGTTAGGATGTTTATTGTTGCGGCTCATTTCTGTGTCATATATTATCCTAGGCCTGTGGATCATATTTTTCATGATCACGTTATATTATTGACTCATGAAATCGCCAAAAAAAACAACTCCACGGAAATATCCTGCCGTGCAGTGCAGTTATAACTAGGCTATGGAGGACAAGCATTGTGAAGAAGCACCATGCACCATAAACTTCTCTGAAATTTTATTTTCGGCATGTGTTGAAGGCCTGTTTCCCTGAAAAACATAGCTGAATATTTCACACATTTTCCGATCAAAAAGTTACAGGCCTAGACCATTGTGAAGAGGTTATAGTGGCGACACAAAGAAGCCAGTGACTTTGATAACATTGGCGTCCACTACTGTGTCAATCAATTTAATGATGGGCAATCGGTTTAAAATCATAAACAATAATCGGTTTAATTTATAATCGGAAGTGGTAAATCGACTGATGATCAATTGCATTATCAGTATATAATTTTTGGGGACTGAATACCCAAATAAAGTGAGTACACTATTATTACATCAATAGACAGAGTTGTTCATTACTATACAGTAGGTTTTTGTTTTTTTGTAATGAATGAATATCAAGCAACTTTTATGCATTTTCATCAATCATATAGTATTATCATAACAATATATGACTTTCAAAGCATAATTTAATTTACATGGAAGACATTTAAATAATTTTATTTCAATGATGAACAGATTAAATCAATTATGGAATTTGTAATCGATGATCGGATTCAGAAAGGGCGAATTGAACCGATCAATTTTCGATTATAATTGATCAACAGCCCATCACTATCAATCATATCCTAACCTTGTTCTCGCAAATACGATTGTACACTCCTCGACACGTCTAGGATTACACTCTCTTTGGCTGCTCTCTAGATCTGCATCCCTGGAATATGTCATAGCAAAATTGAAGGCACACATGTACAGCTAGCTATTTGTTTGGTCTCGGTTTTTAAAAAAAGCCAGTCAATTTTATTTTTACCAACATGATATATAGTAAGTTGTATTCTGGATATTATTATATGTTATTCTTGTTACAGGTGGCTGTGGAGGGAAATATTGGGAGTGGCAAGTCTACCTTCTTGCAATACTTCAAAAAGTTCCCTGAAGTTGAGGTAACAGTTGGTGTTAAGCAATGCAAATTAATTTGGAGCTGAAGAAAATATTTTGTTGTATATATGTATTTGTAATTGTTTGTTGATTCCCCCCACCCCCTTTAATGTATATGGTATACGTACATGACTTAAAATATTAATGAAAGCAAACAAATCTTGTTTTCAAGTTGAGATATTCCTTAACTTAAAAACAAACCAAAAAGCAAGCTTTGATATAAATATACAGGGCTTTACATGGTCCAATTGAGTCATAACCACATTTTTGGCACATAGCATATACCAGCTGGATATGTACAAATGTATCTTCTGCATAATTATATAAAGAAAATGGATAAAATCACAACATACTCAAGCATCACTAGTTAGTGGATTTTAAAGTTTATTTGGCCGACTAGTTTTGCCTCTAAAGTTGAGGCTTCATCAGGACTAGTCGGCCAAATAAACTTTAAAACCCACTAACTGGTGATGCTTGAGTATGTTGTGATTTTATCCATTTTCTTTATATGTGCCTTTATTCTGTAATCGCCCTAGGCCTGCATACCTCTTTTGGTATCCGTACTCAAAGCGAAGCGCCCACTGATCAACTAACAAACCTACAGCTAACATTGGCTCTATTACCATATTTTACTTCTACATAATTATATGCATAATATTGATCCATATCCACATTTGAATTTCTAGGTTAAACGTGATTATTTTGATACATTGACAGGTGCTTCCAGAACCAGTCAATAAGTGGAAGGATGTCCAAGGATTTAACACACTGGTAAGTTGGAAATTGTACTAGAAAACTAAAATACCTTTGTTGGTGACGCTTTGAGTCCTGCCTAGAAAGCACAATTAGTAGGTCTTCAGTTAAAAGTTTGAAAGCTTTGCATTCTAATTCCTCTTTGACAAGATTGCAATGTCTCAGAAAGTTGTTTGTTTCCAGGAGCAGTACTGATTACAGGGCCAGGTAAGGGTCTGCTGTGTATTTTTCAATAGGAAATGTAGGGTTTGTCACTTTATAACCTTTGGAAAAACATCCTCAAAACAAAAACAGGAGGGATACAATCTGTTGAAATGCCCAAAGGACTTTTTCTAAAGAACAGAAAGCTGGCCAAGAGTCATGATGTATGCTGAAATATAGTTCTAGGAATTCGAAGTTTGTGAAAAGACAGGCTACTTAAATTAGGAGAATATATACAGTGGCTTGTATCAATTTTGGTAAAATGATGCATTTTTTGGTTGCAGAAGCAGCCTGTTTTTGTTGTTTTCAACTGTGAAACAAGACCTGTAATATTGCTTAATATGTATATATTATCCTGGTAAAAATTTAAGTTGTTTGTTTGAATGCTTGGTAGGATCTGATGTATAAAGATGCCTCCCGCTGGAGCTTGGCATTCCAGTCCTATGTACAACTCACCATGGCAGAGGGCCATAAAAAAAGCAAGGTTTGTATTTTTATGCAGTATTCCTGACTATTCCAGCAGTATCCAGTCCTGTCAGAAATTACCAAATTTATGCGTAGTTTGTAATATATTTCATCAAATTTTACAAAATAATAGTAGACTGAAAAGGATATTCATACATATACATACAGAGTGTGTACCCTGGTATACGGTTTTGAGATTAAAATGTCAGGATTGCATTGACCTGTTTTGTAAAACAAAATTTCAAACTTTGAGAAGAGTACTTTCTGCCTTGGATCTTGAAATGATCGATGTCTTGATTAACAACGCTCAACAGCATTAGCTTATAAGTGTTTCCTTTGTTTCAGAGTAAGAGTGTGAAGATGATGGAAAGGTCACTGTATAGTGCCAGAAACTGCTTTGTAGAAAATCTCTATAAAGGGTAAGACTGCATATTTACAACTGAATCTATCTAATTTTGTTTGGGCTCGGTATTAAATAGGGCTTTAAAGATATATGCCCCCGGTAGGTTTTATTGCTCCTAGGTTAAAAACGGTATAATTTTTACTAGTCGAGAATGTTAATGGTCCATTGTAATCCTCAGGTGAACATCACAGTTGAATGATGTCGATAACAGCAAAATCATCTGCAAGTTTGAAGACAGTTTTGTTGTGAGGTTGAGAAAAAGTATATTTCAATAATTTGTAGCTATAATCCAGCCATTTCACAGGTTAAGGCAATACAATTATCATATATATATTTTGTATTGACCCACAATATTTACGTAGCATCAAACTCAATGATAAATAAAAAATACTTGCGATACAATATATGCAATGAAAGGCTATTTAAAAAAATGCGGGTGATTTATTTGCTTGCACATAAAATCAATAACACAAAAATAAAACAAAACTTGGTTCCTTGCAATTTTTTCTGACACACGACTTGATACAAAAATAGAACTGATGTGACTATTGATGTATCTTGTTATTTCTACAACTCAAATGACTAAAGAGAATTTCGATTTTATCTGATGCCATGTTGTGTACATTACTATGGTGCTGCTGTTAATTCAGTGTTTTTTCTTCCTTAATTTTGCAACAGCCTGTTACTACATGAATTTGGAAAATATAGCATTATGTCTATTGAAATTGGGAAGAGATTCCTCGTCTTTTCTTCATTTTGGAAAAATAAAGCTTTTTTTTTTGTCAGAGGAAGCAGCCTGCATTCTGTTGTAAAACTTGGCTAAAAGTCACTGTAAAGTGTACATACTCATCACAGTATGATTGATGTTATTCTATTGACCTGTCTTTGTACATCTAGTGGCCTGATGCCTGAGGTTGACTATGCCATTCTGTCAGAGTTCTATGGATGGATAACAACAAATGAGGACACCAATGTAGATTTGATCGGTATGTTACCGTAAAGTAGTAAAAAAAAAAAGGTTTATGAGTGTATTTTTGGTTAAGGAACTACTGATTCCTTAGTTTTGGGTTCATCCCATGGAAATTATCAAATTTTATTAGGGTGCCTCAATGATCAATCTTCAATTTATTTTCATGGGTCCTTTTCAGCTGTATTGCTAAAATTATTGGGTCCCACAATCTAAGTATTTAAGTATTTCCAGAAATTCTACGAGACTCGTCAAAATTCTGAGTATATGTCTCGGAACTCATGTAGATTTATCACTGGTGCCTTCTTTATTCTCTCGACCACAACAATTTTTAAGAGGAATGTGCTTGTTAGACAAAGAGGTGACAAGATTCAGTATACAACTTCACAAGAGTTATTGATAGTAATGCTGCCGATGAAAACAATGAAACCCAGATGATGTCTCGTCAGTTGTCATGTCTGTGACGCTTAGAATATAAAATCTGATGATAATCATTTGTTTTCATAGTGTACTTGCGTGCAGACCCAGAAGTGTGTCAGAGCAGGATTCGGTTGCGGAACCGACAAGAGGAGCAGGGAGTCCCAATGGTGAGACTAGAATCTAGACTCCTTACATCTAGGAAAACATGTGTTTTCTTTTTTACCCTGTCAACCTTAAATATACATATCTTGTGTATCCTACTAAGTTTTTCGTTACCCACTGGAGGGGACTAGACGCCGTCTGCCAGTCATGAACACATCACTTTGTCTGGGGCATATCTCATATACCCCTCGTTACTTACAATTACTAAATTTTTGTATGTGAGTATTATTTTAAGTCTTTGGATAGTGGATTGTCGCAGACAGGAATCTAGTCTCGTGCCCCATTACAGGGCTCAATTGGGGTAGTAGTTTCCAATTTTTACTAGCCCAAATATTATTCAACAGGATAAGCAATATCAAATTTTGGCTAGTTAACTGGGCTAGCCGTTTTTAGAATCACTAGTCCAGCTGGAGATTTCACCAGTTTCGGACTATCGTGCTCCCGTTATTGTCTAGCCCTGCATTATTTGCAGATCTTGAGTTATTGCTGTTTTGCAGCAGTTGTTCACTTTGCCTTGTTTTATTGAGGACTATCTAAACCCATTGCACACTGCTGCACTGTAACCCACTAACAGCTGATCATTCATTTTAATTGTAGGAGTATCTAAAGTCACTTCATGCACTACATGAAGACTGGCTCATAGACGAGAACAAGTTCAAGTTGCCAGCTCCTCTCCTTGTAAGTATTAATGCAAGGTTCAGCCAAGAAAATCATTATGATAAATCACTGCTGTAGAAAAATGTTACTGTATACTGGGAAAATCTTTTGGATTTTTAAATGGATTTTACTGTCAAAGGGCGAAACTTTTACTGGGTGTAAATTTCTCTATATACAGTACTTTTTCAGTTACCGTGGACTAATCAGTTTATTATTTTCATAGTACAGTAGGAAATCACCTGCATATTATAATTGCCATCTCTGTGCCCTGCACTTCAGGTAATTAAATTAAATTGACACAGAAACTTTCAATAACAATTTTAGTTACAAAAAAAATAAAAATTGCTCAATGAAAACTAAACAATTGACAGAGGACAGTAAATAGCATGAACTCAGTAAGTCTCTTTATTTCATTCAGTGCTTTATGTAAATTAAATGAGCCTACCAGAGTGAAAATCGTGAAAATGAGACCAGCACGTTGTTAATAGGAGAGTACGCTTTCCAGGTAAAATACTTCTTAATAACCTGATTCTGACCGATTCATTTACACCTGATTTAATAATATTTAATGTGATTATAACTTTTTTTTCTCCCAGGTGATTGACGCAAACAGTGACATCAGCCAGTTGTATACAAAGTTTGAAGAGGCAAAAGAACAGATATTTGCTAAATTATCATGATAATTAATTAAACTGTTCTTTGTTTAAATCAGTTCAATGTTAAAATTACAGTACCCCAAATGGGACCTGTTTCTTTTTCTCCCAAATTATGACAAGCAATACATCAGACATAACACTTATTAACATTGAAAGGAATATCGTTTTACAATGAAATTGAATGCTCAATATTTAGTTGGGGGAGATGTTAAGATATTTTTATCGTCAGATTTTTTGTATGTGAAAAGACCATGCAAAAGTTGACAATATTTTTGATCATTCATATTTCTCTATTTTTTGTATTATATGATATATATATTAGGTGCACTGAAGTATTGATTTACTGCATTGGCATACAAGTATTTTTTTGATAATCAAAAATCCAAGCTAATATCATTAAAAAAATTACTTAAACATCAACATCATACAGCTCTTGTTTGTCACATTTTGGGTACTGTAGTATTATAATGTAAAACCTGACTAGTCCGAATTCTTTGGTTTGTGAAAAATGTGACGCAGTGGTACCACTACCTCCTTCATAGTCTGGACAGACCTATGACGATTTTCCAAAAAAAATAAACATACAGTAATAGTTTTATGGAAAATGACCTGTGTAATGTGACATTATTGAGGTTCTACTGTATATATATGCATGATATTAAATTGTGCTTAAACTTTTAATATTTATTTACTACAGTCCATAATGCAACACCGCTTTTTATATTAGGGCTGTTCCATAATTATATAGTGGTGGGGGAGGGGAGCACATGGTCTGCTTACCATACCTTATATTAAATTACTTAATATTTGATGGGTGTTGGGATTTCTAAAAAGAGTGCCTTATACCCCTCCCATATATATGGTTATTTCTGGAACAGCCTGTATCAATATTTAATCCATTCTGAATCTCCTTTTTCAAATGCAAGAAGTTGGTTTTATTGTTTATTTTGAAGTTCATTTTTTAAGAGTCCATGTTAAAAAACACATGTACATGTATATCATTATCCATAAAAATTTACAGGTTGACAATTTTATGTTAACTTTTATTTTTTACTTCCTCAATCTTTTCTGAATGGGACATGTTAGTTTTATCAATTTAATTACCTGTTAATTTGGATTACTGCTGATTTTTTGCAAAGATTTTACTCTTCAAAAGATATAGAGCATTTTATGGTTATTTTTCATGTATCAAAGAAGTTATCTAATGTGAAAAGATCTGATGAGGTCTCTTAAATATCAGTTTTCCTTGTTTTATTTCATGGATAATTTGATGTTAAATGAAATTGTTGCACACATTTTTTTTGGTAAATTCTGTTAATTTACTGCTTTCAAAAGTGCTCTTATAAGAAATAACACCAGAAGGAAATGAAATAAAGAGAGAAGGTATTGTGTATACCAGGTACATATGCAAATAAGAAACAATGATCGACTCGGATATATTCTGTGAATATATTGTATATATTGATTCTGTTTTATAGATAAATTTGTCTGTCTACATGTACATTGTAGTGCTATTAGATAACTTTTATGTATATGAATGTAGCATTTTAGTTGTTACAGTATTTTATTTTTATTTACAATGACGAAAACATGCATATCATCTGTTATGCAACCACTTTTCATTCTTCCCAACCATTTTTACAATGTTATTTAACTGTATTAAGCGACCATCTGAATAACGCAACCAGCGACCAGCAAATTCTGACCCCAAATATTACGTTAAACGACCACATTTGAAACATTTTTAGCGATCATGTAAATATATGTGATACCATGTCATGTTATGAACCTCCTTTTCCAGGAGAGAAGTATTCAGCCTGTTTAACACCTCATCAGTGGTATAAATATGTTCTTGGTCAAATGGTTTACAACACAATGGAAAGGGTACAGGTTATGATATCACTTAGGATTTTGAAGTATTAATCCTCATCTGTACTACCGGATTGGACTAGAGGTTTTTACTCTGCTCATCCCCCTTCAGTGAGTCACCCTGTCCAGGGTATACTGTATTTGATATACCCCGTCACCTGTAATTACCAAATTTAGTATGTTAGCATCTTTCAGGAAGGGGGAGTGTCGCATACTAATCAGGTTTCATGCTCCACTATATGAAGAGTTATGGCCCTTTTGTTTATTTTGCTCTGATTTGTCCGGGGCTTATCTCATATTCTCTATCAGTGACTCAACAAATTTTGCATGCAAATATCTTTCGGGATAGGAGAGTATCTTTTACTACAATCTGATCTTGTGTTCAACTTTATAAAGTCGGGGTCCTTTGTTAGTTTTTGATACCATATTTCGTCTGGATGTTAGGAAAATGCATTTTTTGGTAAATGTACATGTAATACTGAAGGATTCTTTGAAAATAAGTAAAGAATGTAAGTATTGATACCACTCTGGTAGGACAAGTTCACTCGGACACAATGAAGATAATCTCTGTCCAGCTTATATATAATGCTTATATCGCTGTAAATTTGGTTATTTTAGTGGCAGTGAGTCACCCTGTCCAGGGTATACTGTATTTGATATACCCCGTCACCTGTAATTACCAAATTTAGTATGTTAGCATCTTTCAGGAAGGGGGAGTGTCGCATACTAATCAGGTTTCATGCTCCACTATATGAAGAGTTATGGCCCTTTTGTTTATTTTGCTCTGATTTGTCCGGGGCTTATCTCATATTCTCTATCAGTGACTCAACAAATTTTGCATGCAAATATCTTTCGGGATAGGAGAGTATCTTTTACTACAATCTGATCTTGTGTTCAACTTTATAAAGTCGGGGTCCTTTGTTAGTTTTTGATACCATATTTCGTCTGGATGTTAGGAAAATGCATTTTTTGGTAAATGTACATGTAATACTGAAGGATTCTTTGAAAATAAGTAAAGAATGTAAGTATTGATACCACTCTGGTAGGACAAGTTCACTCGGACACAATGAAGATAATCTCTGTCCAGCTTATATATAATGCTTATATCGCTGTAAATTTGGTTATTTTAGTGGCAGTGAGTCACCCTGTCCAGGGTATACTGTATTTGATATACCCCGTCACCTGTAATTACCAAATTTAGTATGTTAGCATCTTTCAGGAAGGGGGAGTGTCGCATACTAATCAGGTTTCATGCTCCACTATATGAAGAGTTATGGCCCTTTTGTTTATTTTGCTCTGATTTGTCCGGGGCTTATCTCATATTCTCTATCAGTGACTCAACAAATTTTGCATGCAAATATCTTTCGGGATAGGAGAGTATCTTTTACTACAATCTGATCTTGTGTTCAACTTTATAAAGTCGGGGTCCTTTGTTAGTTTTTGATACCATATTTCGTCTGGATGTTAGGAAAATGCATTTTTTGGTAAATGTACATGTAATACTGAAGGATTCTTTGAAAATAAGTAAAGAATGTAAGTATTGATACCACTCTGGTAGGACAAGTTCACTCGGACACAATGAAGATAATCTCTGTCCAGCTTATATATAATGTTTATATCGCTGTAAATTTGGTTATTTTAGTGGCAATATTAGTTTAGAATTTTCTTGCTAATTTGAAAGCATTTAATTGTTTAACTACCAAATATCACATCACTTTTTCTGCTTGTTATAGATAGCCTGATGTTAAATTATTATGCATTTTGACAATTATGCAAAGGGTACCTTTAGCTGTGGCATGTAAAATACTGTTAGTACATGTGGCGGAAGATAGGAATTAATGTACATTATGATTTGTTTAGTACATTTAGTCATAGTATTTAATAGGGTATTTGAGAAAGGTTCGAGTGCGGCGAGAAAGTTTTATTATCGATATGTATATCCACAATCTAATTAAATTAAAATTAATATTAAAATCCAGACAATCAATGTCTTGACGATGCACTACAGTGAAGGATGAACGTAAAATGCACACGTTTTAATTTGGTAATACATTTTTGGTTAGTTAAAAAAGTATCTTTATTTTACAATCTTCTTCGTAGAGCCTCGTCACTTAGGCATTTGACTAAGTTCACTTCAGGTTTTGAGGGCTGAAAAACGTCAGAAAATACGTATTCTGTTTATGTCATGTTTCTGTTAATATGTTTTTCTCTGACAAATGGGAAGTGATATTAAGCGAAATCTACTGTATATACATTATGTCGAAAGTGGATTACAGTGCATATGTTCCATATGTTCAGTGGTGAAATGGGATAAAAAGAGAAATGGTGTGAAGGGTTTGATTGGTTTAATCCATCACAGCAGTTAAGTCATGGCACTTTTAACAACCTGGCTCTAGACCTGCTGTCATTTTTACTACAGCTACTAACATCCAAATTCCTTTTATATAAGGACTGGAGATTACGGTAAAAGATCAATTTTCTGGTGTCGAGGATCGTTGGTGTGCATCATCTGCGGTAAAATGTAGTTAGGGATATACAAAAGTTGGTGATATGGGGAGGATGGAGGCATTTGTATTTAATGTGTTTGTTATTGATATGTAGTATTATAAGTGGTGGGGTCGAGTCCAGATACATCTCCTATTCATTATAAAATCAATGGTGACCGTGCTTCTGAAAAAGTGCATTCCATTCCTCCCATAAAATTCTGAAGAAAAAATGGATATGTATGGGAGTAACGTCAGTCTTGTGTGAGAGTTTTACCAATGTTTGTGACCAAAATAAAAGTGGGAGTTAAAATAATGTCACACTACCTGTGAAAGAAATGTTTAAATTTTATTTTAATATTGAGATCAAACTTAAACTTAAATAAGGCAACTAAAATGTCAAATTGCTGCCATTATTTTATCTCTCTGTGCACGCTTCTCTGTGATAAAGCAAATTGAATAGGAGTGGGAATGAGCCTGAGTGGATGAAAGATTGTAGTGTTGTCTAAAATTAATCCTATGCGGCATGAATTTAACATTAATCTTTATACACGTGCTGTAATATTGACCAATATATTGAAAAAACAACAGTATTTCTGAATGGCTCAATTCAGTTGTCTTGGTTTTAATAAGAAGGCTTGTCCTGATGTTGATAGATCTGTTTAGTTTATACTGTATTTGATTATGTGAGTTCATGTTCAAGATTTAAAAAAAAGTATGATAGAAATTGTTTTATCACTACATCCATAGCCATTTATGTTTTTAATATTTTCTCATATTTTGTAGATCTGTGACAAGTATTCATTTATTGAATTTAGTGGAATGAACTTCAGTGAGTTTTGTAGCTATGGTTCCACAAGTATGAAAAGTCTTTATATTTGCATCATTTAAATAATCCAAAACTTACATTCGTTATTTAAAAGAAAAGAAAAAAGACACAAAATGAAAGGGGAAATGGCATCTTTTAATAATAATTAATTGAATTTTAATTAAATTTTAAATAAAGTTAGGTTATTGCATGTTTCATGTGTGATGTCACAGTAGGTAACTTATATATCACAGGTTACATTTTATTTTTTTAAATTAACCAGTTAAAACAGCTTCATCACATGATGACAAAAATATACAGTACATTGAATACAGAAAGGGACATGCGGAGTGTGTATTATGAATCATGCAAATTTTCAATGGTAAATACAAACCAAGCCTATACAGTTGTATTGATATTGTGACCATTGTTGTCTGTACATTTCACACCTATCACCAATGCATGTATAGTACTGTCTTAGAATTTTGATCACATTATCATTATTTTTAAAGTGTACAATAGTTAATTCATCAGTAGATATACAATGTAATACCCTTCTTAAGGCAGCTGCTTTGTCCCAACAGCCTCTGCTATTGGATTTATACAATACATGTAATATTAAAAGTACATTTAAGTTGTGACATATGTTGTCCTCGTGTCATTAGCTCACTTGGCAGGAAGTTCATGTGAGCTTATATGCTGCAATGTCCATCGTCCTCGAGCATTCTACTTGAGGAATTTGAAGGTGTCGCCCTCACATAGGACATTGCCAAATGGGACAAGGGAACTGGAAGAACTGCTGGCTGAGGCTCTTTATTATGAACTTGGTTAAGATTGTAATGGAGAGACTTGGGGAATATTAATAAGTTACAGCTGGTTGGGGGGTGGTCATTATATATGTTGTCAGTGTTTTACCTAGGGTAGAACTGAAACCCAATTACTTGAACTTGTAATGTGAAAGTAAGGGTAATCCTATGATTAGGGGTGTAACGATACAGCAAAACCCATATTGCGATATATTGCGATATTGGAGAGTCATATNTTGCTTCAAGCCAAAGTGTTGCCATATATCGGACTTAGCCTTCTTATTAGGAATGATGCTGAAGCTTTCGTCCTTTTCCTCCGCCATCTTTCCCGCGACTACTTTCGTTTTCGCTCGCACATGCGTGTTTACTGTAAACACACTACCGCTTCCGGGACAAAAAACAAAAACGTCGAGAAAGCGCCTACGACTACTTAGCTGGTTTTATTGTAATTTGATCGTAATGTGAATGAAAAATTTCAAAATAATTCATGGAGAATAAATATCGAAAATACCGGTATATGGAAAATCGTATTGCAATACATATCGTTTCTCAGCTGTATCACAATATACCGGTATACCGGTATATCGTTACACCCCTACCTATGATAGTGGAAATGTTTCAAGTGTTAAATGTTTGATAATATATTTTAAGAAATTAATAGTTGTGAAAATGGTCTCATGTATAGTACAATTATATTTATTGTTAACTAATACTAATGGAGTTAATGGATGCAGTGCTATTAAATTTCCTCATATGAATGACCTTGACCTATTTCGGAGGTCACATATGTTCGAATATTCAAGCAACATTTTCTAAACAACCATTAGGTCAATATTCATGATACTTGGTATGTTATGCAGATCTTCGATGTTGTGTTTTGGTTTAATTTCAGCTTTGAGCATTTGCCAGAGTCTAAGGTTTATATGAGTTGTAAGGAGTAAAAAGAATCTAGTTTGTAAGCCCAGGGTTCTGATATTTGGCCAGTACTGGTTTGTACCTAGGATGGAGCAATATAAACATGAGTATGCTACCATGATAATCTCTTTGATATGGCCCCGCTCCTGGGGACTTGTTCCCAGGTCATTGCATGGAAAACATTTAGATCCCAAACCTAGGCCTACAAACAAATTTCTCCTTTTAATGAAAATATTTGGCTATGACTGCTTAAATATCAAGGTTAGCAATACAAACCTGGGCCTTGTTTCTTTCAAAGATACTCTGAAAGCAAACACAAATACTGTGTACCAGTAACAGTATCTGTCTACAAAGTCTGAACTGTATGCTACCTTACTGTGAATTTATTATCCTGACAAATAGATACTTGTTTAGAAGCTTTCACTTGAACTTGTGACCTAAGAACACACAGGTCATTTGAATTGTGACCTTACAAGGTCCTAAAATGTGCACACTTCCTGGTTTCAAAATGCTCTAAAATGCTGTTTTTTGCTCCAGCAAGATATTTGGTTTGGCCTTTGATCTAGATAGGATCCAAAACTGCAGTGATGGTTTACATGTACTGTATTTGGAGATGAAGATGAAACTTCAGTGAAAAAATACCATGAAAATGTATTGGTGGCAAACGAAAAGAGGGTCATTATATCTAGGTTCTACTTTATATGAATAGGAAGGAATCCAAGATAAGACACAAAAAAACTGGAAGAAATTTGATCTTTTATTCACTGGTCACAGAATTTACACTCGACATAATTAAAACCGTTGTCGTATAGATGACCTTGACAAGGTCATCAACATGACATGATATACCAGTCTCCATGAAACTAGTTGGACCATCGAACACTTCCGATAGAATAAGTCAAAGTGTTCATTATAGCGCCAGCTCACCATTCTTTTGTAGGCTCAATGACTGACACCATTGTTACCGGATGTGCACTACTAGAAAACACCTTCATGTTGATATTTTTAACTGGGATGTCATTATAAAAAAGCAAGCTACATCTTAAGACCTTGAAGCAAAAGGCAAAAAAGGCTAGTAGGGAAGTAAATACCCGAAATGCAAAGATATCTACAGCAAACAAATTGGTCTGGCAAATACATGTTCCGTCAGACAAAGGTGCAGGATCAGTAGGGCAGAATGTCTGACAACTGTCTCTACAGTTTCATGGTGACTGGTTTACCATTGATGACCTCAACACATCCCAATCGGCGACAGCCATTAAAATCCTTTCAAACATTGATAAATCACATTATAATTAATCATCCACTTTGTATCCTTCATTCATGATTTAACTTCTAAACTTTCAGAAATATGTAAGTATTTATTTAGAAAGAAATGTTTCCATTAATCTACAGGTAGATACAACTATTAATGCTTTGCTGATTATATGTCTATAAAACTCTATATAATGAAGCTTAACGTTCATAGAAAAGATTAGTTACAAATATTTTCCCCAACAACAATTCAATTTAAATATTTTTTGTTTACTTGTAATTACATGTACATGCTATTACAGAGTAACACAAAACATTATATCAAACTGCCTGTTTCGTAATATATTTATGTTCAAGTCATGTTCATGTTTGATTTTCTTTATTGTCCACTTAACAAAGTTCAGGTGTCATCACAACATCCATCATATCTATAACACACAAAACATAATTGTTTGTAGCCCTTGTTGACCTGCAAACCTTGGAATTAGTACAACACTACAGATTATATCTGTTACTAAGCACACTCATCCAAATGTCTATGTCGGTCTGAAGTTCATCACAGAATCAAAGTCCTTATCACTCAAGTTCAACATAAGGTTTCCAGCGTTCAAGTAAACTCTGTTTTGAGAAGCAGCAACCTGTTGAGAAACAATTTTGAAAGTTTTAACAAGGAAATCTATGAAGGGTAGTTAGAAATGCTTTTCAGTGTAAAAGCAACTGAAATGGAGGTAGCATGGAACATACAGTGAACCATTGACTAAATTGGAGTTTCTGCTACATACAACAATATATATATATCCCCTGATGAACCTCTAAGAGGTGAAAGCGCTAGGAAGGTACTAAGAAACTCTTTTCTCCCATCCTTCACAGGTGTCTCCCGTTTTAGCTGGGAAAGATTAAGTCTTGGGTAAGACAACCAAAAAACATCACCCCTCGGGTTGGAGATTTCTCTGTCAAACCCTCAGGGTAGGGGAAGATTCTATTAGTAATTTGTTTTTTATACATATATATATTTGCACATTTAAGGATCCCTGTCCCACTGCACTGCGATTTTGACAGTTATGGCCCATTAACTTTCCTTTGGATATAACTGTAGTACATTTGATCTAGTACTCTTCCGTTGACAAGGTAGCTCAATCGGTTACAGCAATAGTATAATATTAACAATAAATAAGTCAAGGGTTCGAATCCAGGTCTAGTCCCTCTGGAAGTTTTACAATCAGAACATTTTCACTTTTATTATTCCTCATAAAAAACTCACAAGGTATGGTTTTCTTTTCAGAAATGATTTATCAAGGCTAAAGTAATGCTGGGAAAGGCAGTTTCTGATACTGAGTTAACAGTTTTTGGCAATGGTAGGGGTATCCTTAGATATTGATTTGTTTTTCTTCACAGATTCAACCTTTCAAGGAAAGGTCCCTAAAAGGTGAAAAAAAATCCATCACAAGCATGCACATAACAAGACTTGCAACGTTTTTTATTTTCAAAAATATAACAAAGAAACACACAGATGTTTCTTCATCAAGGTAAACACAGGTGTTTCTTTATTGAGCCATATGAGAGATAGAATTTTTTGATGACTTACCGTTTTGGAAATACTTTGGGCAGCACGGATCTTCCTCAGTTTAAGATAGCCTGGGTTTGTGGACATAGCCTCTCCAATGTACACAAATGTTAAGGAAAACCAAATGCATCTGTTTACAATGAGATATTTACTTGAGTTTCTTCAGTTATTCATTGATTGGTTTAACTCAATATTTCATCTAGTTCAGTAACAGACAAACATCGTTATTACTAGACAATAAATATTCACAATATATTAAGTTCCTACTTTTTTGTTACACAAGTCTGTCATCAGATTACTAAAGATAGATATCATTGGTCACTGTGACCATGAAAAAAGTCACCCCACCCTGCCCTCCCGCCCCTTTCTGTCTGCCGGGAAAAAGGCCCTGGGACATATCTAAGCCCTGAGTCGATAATTCCTGGCCCCCACTCTATGTCCGGCCTTACAACAAGCGTGCAATCTCAGTCACGCCTATCAAGATTACAGACAATGGTAAAATACTCTGGTTTGTCTCCAGCTGACCTCTGACCTCTAATTCTCATCACCTGACAGACTTGTGCTAACTACCCTTATAGACTATTACTTTGTATGTCACATAATAACACAACAATAAACTCACCACTGGTACTCCATACAGTATAACCTTGATATAGTGCCCCTTGTTCCACTGGCCACCTTGTTTACCGCCAAAATATTTTAATGTCCCTTTTTCTTACTTTCTTAATAATTCAATTACACATTTCCTTCAATCTATCACCAAACCCCTTTATAATGCCAAAATAATGTGGCTTTATAATGAGGTTTTTCTGTACATTGTATTTTACCACTTGCCTCCTATAGTCACTTAATTTTTGTAAAATATTGCTCTACTGTCAATTAGCAAGGATGATCAATTAACAAATATGTTGTTCCCCAAATACTTATTAAAAAAAAAGTTTATAAAATAATATCTTATGGATCCTTCTGTGAATTTCAATCCTTGCAAAGCAAGAGTATTTAAAGAAAAATAAATAGGTTTGTAAATAAGATGATATAATTTATGAGGACAGCAAAATTCCTTGATTCTGACATGGGTTTCAACATACGTATTAAACTGATAAAATCTTACCTTTTTTTTACTGTTTATAACAAGACATACATTCCTAATATGAAAGATGAAAGAATTTCTCATTCTTCATATTTCACATAAAGGAAATTATAAATTTGTCAACATTTTGTTAGTATCTTAAATGAGTGTCCCTTTCATATTATAGATATTAAGAGTAAACCTCATCAACTGGAAACAAATTTGTGAAAATATTTATCACATTCATACAAAGAACGTAAATATTTATTTGTGAAAAATAGTTTTTCTCTGACCATCAAGTCTTCAAAGACACATCTTGAATTCATATTTGTCATCTTCAATGTGACATCCCAACTCCATATTGAAGTCAAAATAAAGGTATTAAATACACAAGAAGGAAAGCATGTGTTCACTGCATACGCAGTAGTCAGGTGATAAAAGGATATAAGTTTGGCGGCCTCAGCTTCTCCAGTTGCCTGGACGATCTTCTGTTGTTTCTCCTGCTTTGCTTTCTCCACAATAAACTGTGCCCTCTGAGCTTCTTGTTGTGCTACCTAATAGGGAAAAATAAAAATGACAAACTCACTAAATATAAATTCCAAACAAATTACTTTTTTTCACTGCTATCAAGTATCTAATAGCAGGGATTGTTTGGTGGCGCAGTGTATAACATACTCGCCCTTCACCAAGGCCAACACTCTTAGAATGAACAAACACAGACCAATTTTATCATAATTACCGTTTGTAATGAAGCATAGATTGAAAAGGCATTGTTTGGAAACATTTTCACCAAAGATAACATATAAGTTGTAATAATATGTTTCATATTTGTTGTAAAATAAACGAAGTTTATGTTAAGTATCTTATTCCATATTCTTCATCAGGTGAACCTATTAAATAGGGGTGTAACGATATACCGGTATACCGGTATATTGTGATACAGCTGAGAAACGATATGTATTGCAATACGATTTTCCATATACCGGTATTTTCGATATTTATTCTCCATGAATTATTTTGAAATTTTTCATTCACATTACGATCAAATTACAATAAAACCAGCTAAGTAGTCGTAGGCGCTTTCTCGACGTTTTTGTTTTTTGTCCCGGAAGCGGTAGTGTGTTTACAGTAAACACGCATGTGCGAGCGAAAACGAAAGTAGTCGCGGGAAAGATGGCGGAGGAAAAGGACGAAAGCTTCAGCATCATTCCTAATAAGAAGGCTAAGTCCGATATATGGCAACACTTTGGCTTGAAGCAAGCAATTAATGCATATAAATTAAACAGGATTGTTTGTTGTTGTAAATGAGTACTAGGTCAACACAATATTACACTTATTTCAGGTACTTACCTTTTCGTTTTGACAGTTTCTGCTATTTCTGTGTATCGCAATACGTATCGCAATATGACTCTCCAATATCGCAATATATCGCAATATGGGTTTTGCTGTATCGTTACACCCCTACTATTAAAGAACTTATTATACTATTTATTACCAATCCTTTATATTACATCAAACGCAAATACGAAAAGTTGAGTGTTGAAGGAATCTTGTTTTGGTAAAGAAATATATTTATGTACAAACAAAAAGTGGAAATTGTATCATTACAAACCACAATATTTCCCTGGGCAAAAATTATTAAAAATGTCTTCTTCATTTTTTTTTATGTCCCCCTTTCCTTTCTTTAAATTAGCATTTTCAGTGATGCCTTTTCAAGGCAAACACTCTAATTTTAGTACCTTTTTGGGCAACCCGTAACATACAGGGCTTTTTCAAGTCAAACTATGAGCCAAAGCCAAAATGAAGGGAGACAAATCTGGTATACCTGTTTTGCCTCAACGGCAGCTGTGTATTCCTTGCCGAAGCTGAGCTCTGTAATGGACACATCGTCGAGGATGAGATGGAAGTCTCTGGCACGATCGAGCAGCTCTTGTCGTATGAGCATACTGACTTGTTGACGCTGTGTGATAAGCTGTGAGGCATTGAACTTGGCAACCACAGACTTTAGAACCTGTCCAAAACAATCAAGAGGTCTTAAGTAATTCTTCAAAAATACTTTTCAAAACTAAACTAGACGAGCTCATTTGGATTCTGAGAGTATGAAAACAGATTTACCTTTACTGGTGTTAAATTACTTTAAACAGTGATAATGGAGATGTAGAGAGTTCCAAAATCAACTAGATTTTCAAAAAATTATACAGCCTTTTCATATTTAAAGATACTTCTGAATTTGCCATTCAAGGACTTTCACAGAATTTTGCAATGATACAGAGAGGAGCAGAAGTCTTTTGAAATTAAAACAAAATACAAATATTATAAATAGGATTCCAAATTTTTAAAAGTTCAAGGACATTTCAGTAGCGTTACCTCGTTACATATAGATGGCAGCACACGTTCGTCATAATCCTGTCCCAGCTGTCGATAAATGTGTGGTAAGAAGTTTTGGTCTGGGCGGGACAATACTCGCAGGGAGATATTCACCATCTGTAAATCTGTCAAAATAGAAAATATTATGTTATTAGTGTACATAAGGTATTTAACGAGATATTCAAAACCTAAAACTGTAATCTGATGAATATGACATGATATACTGGGATTTGTTTTATCCCATCCATCTTTCGTCCTTCGCAGGTAAAATGATTCCATATTCGACTCAGAATGAAATTCGCCTTTCATATTTAGTAGCTATGTATATTATGCTGTTTATTAATGTTCACTGTAATGATCCATTCGCCTTCGTTAAAAAAAGGTGAAATTTCATCTGCGGCAAAAAATTCTGAGTATACAGTAATGAGTATGATAACATTCGGCCCCCATTTCAATTTCTTTTAATTTTTCGCCATATGTATGTAGGGTACTTACAATTAGTCATTTTAACAGTGAAGTCTTCCTGTGAAGCCTTTCTCAATTGTACATAATGATGCATTTCAATTTAAATGCTAGGTACCACAAGATATAATTTGCCTACCTTTATGGCTCTTATAAAATATTAATAAAATTTCAACAATTACAAACAAAATTTATCAACTCATTTCAATCACTCAGCCTCTTGTATGCCATGTTAAAAACACACAGGGGTCTTATGCAAGAAGAAAGTGGTTTAGACTTTACCTTTGCTACCAGTTGGTGAGGAAAGCTTCCGTGGCCTGGCTCTGATGTCGTAGATAATGGGATACTGGAACCAGGGTACTCTGTAAACAGTGACCAACAGGTAACTATTAATACAGCTCTGCTGTAGATCATTCTGTGAATAATTTATATACCATAAATTATTGTGATATATTTCACATAAATTACTTATTATTATCATCGTTATTATTATCTGGTAGTTCAAAAAATCACAATTGTTTATTCCTTAAGGACTATTTTTTGTCGATAATAGTCCCATTTCCTGACAGATGAAATCAACTGTACATACATATATTTGACTATTTGTATAAATCACAAAATGATACAAAAAGGGCCTTCTTAAATCGACATTAAAAAGCTATGAATTAATATTTTTTAAATAAAACAGTTTTTACGCTACATCACAGTAGTTTCTCTTGATGCTATATATATGCAAACCTAAAAATATATATGGTTATTATAATAATTATTAATTTATAATAATAATTTGAGGTTCCTGGTAACCATCCTGGATATCCAGGGGTTACATTCACTTTCGTTCTCTACACCCCTGAAATATGTCATAGAAAAATTAAAGGCACAAAGCTAGCTGTTTGATTGGTCTCGGGTAAGAAAATCTGACCAATCGCTAGGCTGATACTTGTCCTTTGAAGATTACAAAGGAGAGACACCCGACTTCAAAGCCTGTCAATTTTTACCGTTATGTGGCCGCAAGATTCTTTCTATGAATCGATGTATATCAAAGGATCGATCTAGTCTTCTAGTCTCATCAACAAGGTGGCGTACATTGAGCCTTCAATTTTGCTATGACATATTCCAGGGGTGCAGAGAGCGAAAGTGAGCGCATCCCCTGGATATCAAGGATACTTTATCACAACCTAGGTCGTCTCAAAGCGGTTCACAAATTATTATCTGTGGTTATAGGGCCTTTGCAACCAGCAAATATCTTTCTCAACTCCCTGGGGAGCATACACCCGGTGCTACCATTTCGGCGCTCACAACCTAGATGTATATACCTACCTGAAATGGAGCCCCTCTGGGTAGACATTTTGCTGTACCCCACTTATCCGGCTATAGATTATAGATCTGTGACCACCATCAACTGCAATATAGACAGTATAGTATTACAATTTTACCAGTGAAATATTAAAAAATATTTATTCTATATACCAGTTCGGGATATTTTTCACTAGTGAGCATTTGTTAACAGATGATTCGAGTGATTGTAAGATCAATTTTCAGTAAAAATGCCACCCCTAATGATGAAAATGAATGAGGAGACTTTTCGCATGTTCATGAGGTTGACGTCAACCACGTGCCGAAACCAGTGGTGTGATTGGCTGGAAGCCTAAAATAACTAGCCAACCAACACATGTTTGGAATGTTGCTGATGTCAACCTCATGACACAAAAAGAGGCTCTATGACTGCGAAAAACTCGTAAATGGTGTGTTTTTGGAGGAAACAGAGATCTTGTCCGCAGAAGGAGAATACGTTTAAAGTGCATAACTGCATTAAGTTTTTTTGGAAAAGAAAAAAACATCTTTCCAACGGTACTGAGCATTTTTTCGTACACCAATAAGAAATGTGTTTTTTGATGCAAGAAAGTTAATTGGGGTTGATTTTTTGACATCGAGAGCTTTCTTCTCGTAGATTATCAAATTAGGGGCGACATTTTTACCAAAAATTAATCTAAATCGGGGGAAACCCCGTAAAATAAAGAAGAAGAAACGAGTAAAACAACTCTTAAACAGTAAAAACCTTAGTTTAGGTCCAAATATACAGTAAAACCCCACTTCCTCGAACTTGGTTTACTCGAATACCCCTTATTCGTCGAACAGTTTGTTTGGTCCCGACCGATTTCGTACATATTCTTTGTAAAGTAACCCTGGATTAGTCGAACCGTTAATCCTTGAATACTCCTATTCCTCGAACAAAAAAAACTTTCCCGGACTCTTCATGGTCATAGTATTAATCCTATCTACTCGTCGAACAGATGTGACCGGTCACCCCTGACAGATATCTTACCTGTGTATCACAGGTACCGGCACTGTCGTCAACATGTCTTGAAACTATGTCAAAACGACAAGAACGTTATCCATGCAGGTTTTAATTTATTTCCTTTAATACCGGTGGCTTAATATTTTCATTGTTTAGCTATTTTAAATCTTATTAAATGCTATCATCTTTATTAAACTTCTTTTTTCTTCAATCATCTACTATCTGCGATTGTTGCAGTTCTTGTACTGTCTTGTTAATTGTCCCACCAGAAAAATCATTAGCCCCGGTTTCGTCAAACACCATGTGTTCCTCGAACTTTTGATCTGGACCCTACGAATTCGAGTAAACAGGGTTTCTGTAGCTGTAACAAATTATCATGTCCTAGCTGCGATAACGTTGCTTTTTGACGACGAGAGATTTTTTTTTATATATTGCGTCGTCAGAGCTACGAAGCGGTCCTATGCCAACTAATGGAGCAAAATCAAAAGTGTTTATCTGTAAGATTACATATAATTCACGCCTCATATGAGTATAATGTTATCAAAATATTGCATAATTGTTGAAAAAACGAATCCTTACCCATGCAAAAACTCTTTTACGAAATTAACAAAGTCCGTCTTGGGGAAAAAAATAGAAACAACCTCCATGACAGATCATGCGTGATGTTATCTCAATTATCCTTTCTATATATGGCCTGCATGGCCAAATATAGTATTACTACTGATGCCGCCATGTTTACTACAATTTCCATATTGGGTCATGACACCCATATTTGGACGTCTGACCTATATCGGAAGAGAGACGAACTTTCCAACATGGCGGTCAATTCAGATTTCGATTACGCTTGCTACGTTAACTTGATAATTTAACGACATTTTAGGCAGAGGTAAACTTCAAGTTGTGCAGGATATAAACAGAAATAGTTCATACTAAAACCTTGTTTATGGATGCGGACCAATGTGCTGTCAATTAATTCTAAAAGCGCCCCGGTGTGATTCACACCGGGCTTGCTCCATTACAAGGCATGGGATCGATTTAATACCCGGCCGGGACAGAGGAGGCCGGGTATTAATATTAGTACTAATCATGTCCCTGTGGCTCTAACAACTGACTCGCCTGTCACTGCGCTGTCGAACCATGGCGTACCCTTACTCTTAACACTGACTTAGATCTAATATAATTCTGTGCTCTTAACAAAATGAAGCAGATTTCACTACTCTTTTCACTTGTCTATATGGAAGTAGTTTTCACAACGCAATACGTTTATATTGACTAATTTTTCTGATGCAATTGCAAGTACATCATCTGTGTGGGATTGTAAAGCTTTAAACAGAAGCGTATGACTGACGTAAGAATGCCTACTTAACAACCTTCTAGCAGCACACTTGTTTGTTAACTTCACCTTTTCATTGATTAGGTAACCGGCATTAATTTGAATCCTGGTTTAACAAAATAACCTAACTCGTCACATTATATAAACAATACTAAATAATTTGGACGAGTTCGTCTATGTGCTAAAACGTTTGCGTCAACTAAGATTACCTGTGTAAAACGAGTGTGTTAGACCGTAAATTGTACCACCGGCTAACGCAAGGAGTCCTATGCCTGCTTTAAGACCCTTGCCACCAGGCGCCATCTTTTGTGCATCCTTTATAAAATTCATTTTTATCTACAAGGTGTAAATTTCTACAATGACCTCGGAATCCACGTGTGGTGAAGTCTCGTCCTTCGCGTGTTTTTACAAGTCAATTCGTCCTACATTTTAAGGTGATGCACAACTGGACGAGTTTACTTCGAATTTTTACTATTCCCATGCACATAAACGCTTCTCACAGTCGAGAACTTGCATAACCGATCTTCAAAGCGTTTGGTCGAAACGATATTGTAACAAAATGGCACTGCAGATGTTCAGGCGTAGTGTCTCTGTCATTCGCCATTCTGTGCGGGCGTTATCACGGTTAACAATAACCCCACCAACTCAACCTGTTGCACTGGATAAATTTTCATTGTTAAAGTAAGAATCGTGTAGACATTATGACGCAGTTGCTTTTATTTTTATTTTTTATTTTTATCAGGTCCAGTACACCTTATAGCTGTAAAGACCTATACTAGCTCTATTCTGTCTTTGCGTATTGCAGAGTTATCTTCTCTTGTGAGCAGGTATTGATTGTTACGTCATTGGTTTGTGTGTGAAAATTACGTCGTTTTCTCAAAAATTGATGACGTTACTCTCACAAACAAATGACGTAACAATCAATACCTGCTCCAAAAACAAATCTTTTTTTTTTTTTGACAGATGGGATATAAATATGGTTGTTCTCTGTTACATGTCTAAAATGATTGGGATAGACAGCTATATAGTTTAGGTAATACATTTTATTTTTCATTTTAATTTTTTACAAAGTTAATATGGTAGAGAAATCTTGACTTTAACGATGCTTTAAACTTGACAACAGAAGTTTAATATAGGCACAAAAATTAGGTTTGGTAGGGTAACCAGCATCCTCGATGCTCCCCGACCTGGACTATGTCATAGTAAACTTGAAGGCTCAGTGTGCGCCACCTTGTGGACGAGACCAGAAAACTAGTTTGATCCTTTAATTTGATGTACTAGCTACATCAAAAGAATCTCACAGTCATGTAATGGTAAAATTTACTGACTTTGAAGTCAGTTGTTGCTATACTCTGTAATCTTCAAAAATTGGTATCAGCCTAGTGATTGGTCAGGTGTTTTTACCTGAGACCAATCAAATAGCTAGACGCGTGCCTTCAATTTTACTATGACATATTCCAGGGGTGGAGAGAGCAAAAGTGAGCGTAACCCCTGGATAACGAGGAAGGGCAACCAAAATTTTCACAAACAGCATTTATTTTATATGCCCAGTATGAAGCTTATTTAAAGTCGCATTCATTTAAAAGCAAATTTTAGCTCCTGTGAGCTATTATTTTGACAATTTACAAAAATTACAAACACAAGTTTTAGATATCAATATAACAACATAAACCCCTACCTAAAAGTCCACAATACTTCTGTAATTATTCAACACAATTCATGAACATGATTAGTCGTATTAATGTGAATGTTAAAAACACTCGTGAGTACAAGTGTGTACCCACTTGATGTTGCGTGTTCTCTGGTTTTTGTGATACTGGATGTTTACGATGTTTGTGCATATGCCGAGTGTGGTGAGCGTTGAAAAGTTTTTGCTTGACCTATAGAATGGACAGATGCTAGGGATAAAAACACCAATTTAGTTTTGTCTTTATTGATAGGTTGGTTTGTGTAAATGTTATTTAAACGTTAACTAACCATGAAACCATAGAACTCAAGGCTACATATAATCACACACATACTGTAAAAGCATAATATTTCGTTGGGGATTTTATTTAGTTTATTACGCTGTTTTATAAAAACCACGAAATATAATCCCAACGAAATTTTAAACTCACGAAATATAAACTAAATGAAAATATTAAATAAACTTTTTTATTTTTTACTAATCCATGGTGTATTTACATTTAGACACCAGTCATGATTAATGGTGTAATTATCATCACAGGCACAGGGATAAACACTTATAACAACAGCGTGTCAATCAAGCTTTGTATTTGTATTAACACAGTTATAATTGTTACATAGGTATAACGTCAGCATCTTAAGAACTACTGGCAAGGTACATGTACGTCTATGTGAAAGGTAAAAATATGACAGTATATATGTACACTGCAGAAAAAATGGTGGAACTCTACTCGAAAGTACGTTCACTATTCCTGCTTTTTATGTAATTTACAGATCATATTATTATATGTATGTCACATATTTATATCGATTTGTATTACAGATGTGGTTCCTGCCGTAACTTCCATGTATCTGTTAAAAGGCCAGATCTGATGGAATTTTTTGATTCAAAAGATAATTGGGGAGAAGAAAATATAAAAACAGGTATGTTGTAAGTACACAGACATATGTGGTACCCTTTTAGCTTATAGCCTTGAACTAAGTATGTCATAAATACCTTGACAAGGAAAGTAACTCCAACACAGGAAAAAACCATTTTATTTCATGACTAAAACAGTTGTTTTCTTTCCTTTATCCGTTACTTCTTACACTGGTTGTAATATAATTTGAATCATTTCCTTTTTACAGGTCGACCCTGGAAGATGGAAGAATTAAGAATAAAAAGTAACTCCGATCTACATAAATTATGGTATGTATACACATAACACATAGAAATTAATACTATTGCAGTAGTTGAATCTAAATTTTCTGACTTTAATATCAAAGAGAAATATAGATCTTAAGTTAGGTAGTGCACAAATGACATCTATAAATAGTTTGATAAATCCATGTAGATTATCATTATCACATAAAAAAGTGTTGTCTTCCTTGTTATATAATCACTAAAAAAACATATTTCGAAGCAAAACGAAAACATTAAAACTTTTCTGAGTTATCTGAAATTATGCAGTGTGTACAATATATATGATAAAATTGTGTTGGAGATATGTTTAAACCCTGGCCGCCACAAACAGTTTATTTGCCCTGTCCATCATCTGTTGTTATATATCTTTTGGTTGCCAGTAATAAGTTGTGTCCCCCCCCCTTCCCCCATACAATAATCAATACATTGTTTGGATCAAATGTCAAGGTTAGAGTATTGGAATCAAAAGGTCAGAGGTTAAGGTCAATGATTCAGTGTGTGAAAATAAATTCCAAAGTTTTAGACAGAGTATCTTTCCATCAAGGACCACAAAACTTCACAGGGTAACTATACCCATGGACTGAACAGTAACCTTGTACATTTTGTGGTTTGAAGGTGAAAGTCTCATTAACTGATGTTGGTGTTTGAAAAGATTTCCCTGTGGAACAATTGTATTTATTCTGTCAAATTTGCAGGCTTAGTCTTTTTTTAGTTTATTTTGCCGGGTATGTGCTGTTGAAGGAGAGAAACATGTATTCTGTTTATTTTGCCAGGTATGTGCTGTTGAAGGAGAGAAACATGTTGCTGACCATGAGACACGAGTACAGACAGGAGTGTATACTGTTCCCTAACCCAGAGCGAATAGACAAGGTACACTGACTGGAATTCACTTTTGAGATGTTATTGAATATCATTGAACTATTATTTTGTGTTTCTAATGTTTGTTGGGAAATTATTGATGGGCAAATCATTATGTCTTTGCCCATTAGCTAAAATTAATATACAATGTATGTATCTATCTTTTATAATGGCGATACATTGTAACATTGTGATACAGGGGATTACGTCTTATTAGCTCACCTGGCCCGAAGCATATGTTTTTATGTTTCTTATGCCGTACTGTGGCGTCTGTCGTCCGTCCGTCAACTTTTTCTTTTGAACGACTTCTTTTGCAGAACTAGAGGACCTAGGGTCATGATATTTGGCTAATAGGTACCTTGGATGGAGTGCTATAAAGTTTCCTCATAAAAATGACCTTGACCTACTTTCAAAGTCACAGGGGTCAAATATGTTAAAAACTTCAAACAACAATACCCTAAGAACCATTTGGACTAGAGTAATGATTCTTGAGTATGTCATGAAGACCAGCATTGCGATTTTTTTTCTTTATTACAGTAATGAGGACAAAGATCAACTTTAAGTGCTGGGGGGGGGGGCAATAGTAAACATGGGTTAAAAGCCTTAACAATCTTCTTCTCAAGTTCCATAAGGCCAAGGGTCATGATATTTGGCCAGTAGTTTCCTCATTAAAATGACATTGACCTAGTTTCAAGGTCACAGGGGTCAAATATGTTACAAACTTAAAACAATGATATCCTAACAAGCATTTGGTCTAGAGTCATGATTCTCAGGTATGTTATGTAGACCAGCTGTGAATTGTTTGCTTAATGACAGTAATGAGGTCAAATGTCAACTTTAAGTGCTTTAAGGTCAACATGGGTTTAAATGTTTAAAATAAAAATTTGAGAAATTTCAAACAACAATATGTTAAGAAGCGTTTAAGTGATGTTAAAATATCTTGTGTTCTACAGTAGTTACCAAACTTGGTCTGAAGTTAACTATTCCATCTTTGCGTATTGCAGAGTTATCTTCTCTTGGGAGCAGGTGTTGATTGTTACGTCATTGGTTTGTGCGAGAAAATCACGTCGTTTTCTCAAAAATTGATGACGTTACTCTCACCAACAAGTGATGTAACAATCAATACCTGCTCCCAAGAGAAGATAACTCGGCAATACGCAAAGACGGAATATGTCAGTGTCATGTAACAAAAGAAACAGGTGAGCGATACAGGCCCTCTGGGCCTCTTGTTAAAAATGTAGACACAGTAACATGAAATCATCTTAAGATGGGATAGAACAATTCAGCTATGTTCCTTCACACTTGTACACATGTATTTACAAATTCATTGTCATTGTTGCTATATATACTAATTGGCTGTCAAACTTCACTTCTTGCAAGTAGCCCATATTTCGTACATAACCATTTTTGCGTACTGAAAATACATTGTAACATTACTATATAAATATTATGGTAACAAATTTTTCAGATTTATATCCACATATTTCAACCTTATTGGTTCCTTTGCATTATTTAACAGGTGGAAGAAAGCATGGAAAACCTGATGAATATTATCAAAGAGCGAGATAATGCACATAGCTTACTGGAAACAGGGAAGTCAGTGGAACGAGAGAAGGTGGAAGCTCTTGACAGTTTCGGAAGGCCATACATGAAGAGGCAAACAGAACATGCGTTGCCCCAAAGGAACATCGCTGGAAAAAGGATGTTTTTATTGACACGGGATCCATGGATGAGAAAAAGTCAACGTCTTCTTCGTGAAAAATACCTGAAAACTAGACACCGTGAAAGGAAGCGTGAGTTAAGATATATTAGAAGAACTAGAGAAAGATTCCCCGATGCTACAGAGGAGGACATTGAACATGGCTTGGAGCGTGAATCCGCTAGGCAAAAACAAGGATTTTATGATGTGTGACCATATTAGCTGTACATTTTTCTTTTTGCAAGATTAAGTTCCAAACGACTTATTTGTGAGAAAAATCACCATCGTAGGTGGAAACATGTCTATTGAATAAATGAGTGTGAATGAGCATTTGTGAAGCATTTATTTTTGTGTCAACTTTTGTCAAAAATGGATAATAAATATGTATCCCTCATTGTATTCATGGGAAGCCTACAGTAATAAATGTACCTCATTCTGAAGTAAAGTATTATGCTGGCATTGAGTTGAATTGACGATGTGACCTTGCTTTTCTATCTCTAACATCTGCATCCTACTTTTCTGCAAGTTTAGTTTTCTGTAAGAGAATTTCATAAAATAAAAAAACAACAGCAGTAGGTGTGTACCTGACAATTTATAGTGAAAACCCCCCCAGCTTGAGATGATTTCAATTGAAAACACATATTAAAGGGTCTTTGTTGGAAGATTTTGTAACTCCACACTTTATGCATATATGTATGAGCATTTGACTTTTTATTAATCATTTAGGCTTCCCTTTTAGTCTGGGCCATTCACTCAGATCCAGAACCTTACATCGTGACCAAGACTCCTTGTTTTTTACAAGTTATTCAATTGTATTAAAAACATCTTAATAACCTCTTCTGAAAAACCAAAAGGCCTAGGGTGATGATATTTGGATAGTAACATGCATGGTGAAAGTCGATCATGTTTGTTCATATGAATGACCTTAACCCATATTGGAGGTCATAGGGGTCAGATATGTTTAAATATTTGAACAACTTCTCATGAATATAAAAGGCAAAAGATGATGATATTTGGCCAGTCACATGCTGGGATAAAGGACTGACAAGTAATTTGAGAAATATCTCAAAAACCCTTGTATTGACATGGAGGATGACCCTTTGTCATTTTGGTAAACAAACTCTCTCCAATACCCTATTCTGTCAAAACTAGCTATCAAGTATTTGACTATCCCATCATCTTCAGCTACTATTCAGAAACTATTCAGTATAGCCAGGAAGATATTCAGCCCAGACAGATGCCGTTTAAATGTCGAAACTTTTGAACATCTGATGATGATAAAATGCAATATGCATGTTTACATATGTAGTGTAAGCTGTCTGAGCAGAACATCTTCCCAGAGTTGAGTACATGTACATACCAATGCGAGTGTATACCTACAATGTATGTATTGATGTAAATTCCCTGTATGAAACACAAACAACAGGTTAATAACAAATAAAGGTAAATATGTCATTTAAACTTGTCTTTTTATTGGCTTGAATTAAAAAAATATACCCAGAATATTAAATAAAAGTAATGTGTAATGGTAATTAATTACATTAAGAAAACCATGTAATGCTGTGTAATTTAATTAATTACATTGCCAATGTAATTGCCCCATGCCTGCACAAGTTTGTTCAAATGAATGACCTTGACACATTCAAGGTCACAGGGGTCATATACGATAAAAAAAATTCAAACAATTTCTTCTGAATAACAAAAATGACTTTGGTGATGATAATTGGCCTGTGGCATGCTGGGGTGTTCAAATGAATTGCTTATGTTCAAGGTCACATGGGTCTTACATGTGAAACGTTTTAAAACGTCTTCTTCTGAATAACCTAATGGCCTTATGTGGTGATGTTTGTCTAGTAACATGGTTTGTGGAAGTCCATCATGTTTGTTGAAATTAATGACCTTCGCCCATATTAAAGGTTACAGAGGTCAAATATATTAAAATTATTTAGTCAATTTCCCCTGAATAACCAATGAGGCTAGGGTGATGCTATTTGGTCAGTAACACACTCAGTTGAAGAGCTATCAACTATGTTCAAATGAATTACCTTCACCCATATTCAAGGTCACTGGGGTGAAACATGTTAAAAACGTGAGTTAAAAATGTTAAAATTCAAATCATTTAAACAAGTTAGTCTGAATAACCAAAAGGCCTAGGATGGTGACAAGTGGCCAGTTACAAGATCAGATAAGAGCTACAAGGTTTGTCAAAATGGATAAATTTCACAGGGGTAAAATGTGTTAAAACATTTAAACAATTGCTCCTGAATAACCAAATGCATAGGGTGGTGATACTTGGCCCGTAGCATGCTTATGTGTAGTCCGAATTATTCTGACGTTTGATTGACTTCTATTTATATCGGTCTGTCGTTCATCGACGACAGACCGATATAAAAAAAAGTCGATAAAACGTCAGAAAAATTCGTACTAGCTTATGTGAAGAGCTATCAACTTTGTTTATGTTAATAACCTTGATCCACTTTCGTGGTCACATGGTCAAATGTGTATAAACCTTTGAATTATCTTGTCATAATGAACAAAATGTCTATAGGGTGGTGATATTTGGTAAGTTGCATGCTGGGATAAAGTGCTATAAAGTTATAAAAAGTTTACACACATCATATTGAATTGAAGTTGTGATAAAATATGTATATTATGTACATGTATATTGATATTTGCATGTCATTATTAATGTTTTGATAATTGTTGTACAAAAACTAGATTTTACAAAAAATGGCAATTAAAATGATGCTGGTGGACAGCACATAGTACGTGTAATCTAGTAGAAGCGTCTAGTATCTTTAATGAATCTCTAAACCATCTACAATATACTTATATTCATATTGATATTGAGTTTTCGACATCCATAAAGAAAAGTCTGAGTATTTAATGGAATAATGTCATTAAGAGCAAAAATGGAGTTTGCCTTTGATTAGTATACAGAGTACAATGGAAGAAGAAGTGATCACAATCCTCAACAGGAGAACTACAAGTTCTGTGTTGTGGTAAATGATGCAATAGTTTATATCATGTGTGTTGTCTGTAGTTTATATGACAACTCAGACGATATATTTTTGTTTTATTCATTTTCATAGACAAGAACTAAACATTTGATTTTTTTCTGATTTTTATTTTGTCCTTCATGGTCTAGGTTGGTCCTTCTGGATGGTCCTAGATTTTGGTTCTGCCAAAAAAATGAACAGAAATATTAAATTTTGGAAGAGATATGAGCATTAGTTCAGGACAAGTAGCATTTTTAGGTCACCTGAGACAAAGTCTCAAGTGACCTATTGCGATCGCCTTTTGTCCGTCGTCGTCCGCCGTCCGTCGTGAGTCCGTAAACAATTTACATTTTCGACTTCTTCTCCAAAATCCCTGAACCAATTTCAATGAAATTTTGCAGGGACTTTCCATGGACAAAGGTCGACAAAAATAGTTGCCGTCTTAGTCCTACGCCTCCAGGGGCCTGAGGGGCGGGGCAAAAAAGGGGCGAATTGACTAAAATTTCAAAAATCTTCTTCTCCTAAACCCCTGAACCAATTGCATTGAAATTTTGCAGGGACCTTCCATGGACAAAGGTCGACAAAAATAGTTGCCGTTTTAGTCCTACGCCTCCAGGGGCCTGAGGGGCGGGGCAAAAAAGGGTCGAATTGACTAAAATTTCAAAAATCTTCTTCTCAAGACCCAGATATGGTAGAATCAAATACTCTTCATAGATGGAAGGGTCTTAAGGTGCTTTACTGAAATTGTGAATTTCTTGACCCTGGGGTCTCACGTTTCCCCCTGGGGAGGGGGTAAACTTTACTATAGTTTATATAGGGAAATCACATTTTGGACCAACATTTGTTTAATTTCCATTGGAAGTAATTCAATTTGGGTTAGCATTATCAGTATTAGGTAGCAGTTTGATAGTATGCACCTATGAGCCCTGACTGACCCCCAGGGGCTGATGGGTGGGGCCAAAAAGGGTTGAATTGACTGAAATTTCAAAAATCTTCTTCTCAAGACCCAGATATGGTAGAATCAAATACTCTTCATAGATGGAAGGGTCTTAAGGTGCTTTACCGAAATTGTGAATTTCTTGACCCTGGGGTCTCACGTTTCCCCCTGGGGAGGGGGTAAACTTTACTATAGTTTATATAAGGAAATCACATTTTGGACCAACATTTGTTTAATTTCCATTGGAAATAATTCAATTTGGGTTAGCATTATCAGTATTAGGTAGCAGTTTGATAATAAGCACATACCAGCTCTGACTGACCCCCAGGAGCTGATGGGTGGGGCCAAAAAGGGACGAATTTACTGAAATATAAAAAAATCTTCTTCTCAAGATCCAGATATGGTAGAATCAAATACTCTTCATAGATGGAAGGGTCTTAAGGT
>NW_018408742.1:880750-942305 GCF_002113885.1 Mizuhopecten yessoensis | reverse complement strand
TTTGAATATTACATGTTAATAACTTGATTGGAATTATAACCTTGAGTTGACAGTTTGATACTTTGAAAATTTTGAGCCAGCCCTACCCCCAAGGGCTGTAGGGTGGGGCTCAAGGGAGTCAGTGTGCTAAAATTTCTTCATTTTCCTTGTTTAGAATCAGAGGTGCTAGTTTCAAATCCTTTTTAGTCTGAAATCTGTATGCTTGATATTGAATAAGGTGGTTTTATTGTTTTTTGTCACTTTGAATAATATTTCTGTTCATGTTAAAAACGAAATCAACTCTCTGTATAAATATATCAGGTGACCGTTAAGGCCCATGGGCCTCTTGTATAGGAAAAGTTGACGGACGGACGACGGACCAGGTGAGCTAAAAATTGAGTCCCCCTTTGCCAAATCATGCTCTACACCAAATTTGGTTAAAATTCCTCCAATGAACAGAAACAGAGGGATTTTAAAGATGAACCTCAATATCCCCAAATGGGCTTCTTTTTATCTAAACTATGCACAATAAAGAAATGTTCATACCTTCAGGAAAACGCACTCATGCTTCGGATGGAGTCCATTAAAGTCTTGGAACCCAACATCGTACTGTAAGAGAAATGTACAATGTCATATAAACACAATTTACGCATTGATATCTCAAAATAAAGTGATAATTATAAATTTGCCGTCGTTGCAAAGGGCAAAAAAGGCAAAAATTATACTGTAGCAAATATTTCCAGGTATACAGTAATTATATCTCTAATAACAACAGTTTCCTTGTTTCACAATAGATACAAGTGTTTTTGGCTGGTGGTGGGGATGGGTTGGTGATAAACAATGCCTTGTAGTATCTATTTAGACCTACACAATGTTCAGTTATTGAAAGAGCAAGATGAAAGATACTGCAGATAGACAGATAACTGAACAGATGTATGAAAATATGCACACAGTAGGAAATGTTGGAAACAAAAGCACCATAAGCAGGTGCACGATACACCAAGGTAGACCTCATTCAAGCTTTCTTGAGTATTGACTTGGTTACCATGAATTAAGCATTCATACATCTATTAAGGTAGGTGACAAACATCCATCTCAAGTAGTATTAGTATTCAAGACAATAAAGTAGAGGAAACTATCAAATGTTGACGGATAAAACAATATTGAAATGAGACTATTTTTTGGCCTTCTGTTGTCCATGACATTGATCTTTGACCTTGTGATGCATCAAGACATGTCTTTAAATTAAGGCAGGAGAGTCATGATAATGACTGACTTAATGGATTATGCAGGGTGTAACACGTACTATACATCAGGTTGTTAACTGGATATAATAATCAAAGAAGATGGACAATCAGCAAATAGGTGAACAGCAGAGATACCAGCAGAAAAACTTCCAAGAGAAAAATGTGCAAAGATCAACAATCAAGTGAAACTGAACAAAAGACATCCCAACATGTGACAAGGTACTAAAGAGAAAGTGTGGACAAAGTTCTATACAGATAATAAAGGGCCATAACAACACTGGTGAAATTAACACACCTCAGACTCCATTTTGCCAAGATATGCTCTCAAGATGCACAAGTAGTAAGTTTGGTTAACATAAGTGAAAGAACAAGGAAGGCTGTTTTAAATACTAAATCATCAAAGGATTATTGCTGTGCAGGGCGGTGCAGAAGACCTGGGACAAGATTCCTGGAAACATTCTCATGCCTCCTAAACTATCTTTCTTGTTACTTGTTTGAATAATGTAACATGCTTAAAAAGACAAATGTTAACAATGAAATTGATCTCATAAGAATTCCTCCAAAACACTTACAAATGTGAAGCTTATTAATTTATCAGCTAAGCAAGATATTGGACTTGAGCACAGAATCTGAGTTTGAGCTTGAGAACGGATTCATTAATACTGATACTGGCCCAGGTCTTGTATTCATGAAACTGTTATCATGCTAAAGTGTCGTGTCAATTCTCTGCTTGCACCAATTGTCTTATCACTTGCTTAAATCATCTGACATGGCAAAAAAGTAAAGTCTATTTATTGTTTTTGTTTTCAATATATCACAGGAACCAAAAAATAATTCAAAACAAATTGGGCAGGAGCACACAATCTGAATTTGAGCATGAAAACGGTTTCATAAATACAGGCCCTGAAAGCAAAATTAATTCTATTGAAACAAGAAGACTACTTGTCAGAACGGTAAAACAAGTGTCAAAATTAGGTTGGATGAAAATTGGTATGTAAAATCATCAACAGACTGTAATTGAAGCAAAAACTGAAAAATATAAATAACAGCACCAAATCAGCTCCCACTGTCATTTTCACCTTTTTTTTTAACATTGTTATTTACCTCAGTGTGAAGAAAGTGAAACCAAACGAAACATGATGGTGTCTCAGTGCCACCTCCAGGCACGTCCCCCGTGTCCTTCATGAAAGAATCTTATGAGAGCAACTACATTTATAGATAGGATTAAATACTCAGGTCTTAACTGAATATGATGACCAATTTTGATGAAATTATTTTTCAAAATTTTAGCTACATTCAAGGTAAATGTTTAAGGGAATAGAAATTAACTGCAATGAATATTTTACTTCCTAATTTTTATAATGAATTCCAAATGTCATTAATGTCAATGACCTCCTATGGACCGGAGGCCTATGGAAAGAGATTACTTAAGGGCGACGATCTCTGCGCCCTGGACGGCTCCTCCTCCGGGAGAGATCGGGAAGGGCGACGATCTCTGCGCCCTGGACGGCTCCTCCTCCGGGAGAGATCGGGAAGGGCGACGATCTCTGCGCCCTTGTTGGCACCTCCTCTAAAAATGCACAACAATATACTTGATTATGTTATGCTCAATGAACAGGTACTTAATTGAATGAATTGTTTCGTAGCACTGGTCTACATTTAATCAATTTTAATAGATTTGGATGTATTTATCTGAAAGTTTTCATATATACACTTTACTAAGCAGACAGTAACTAAACTGAATACATAGTACATTTCTACTTTTAAAGACCAGCTGTATAGTATATATTACCTTTATTGAATCTTTTTTGTGAGGATTATTATGTGCAACTAATACAGTTTGAATTTCTCAATGTTACCAAGATCAAGATTTACATGTAGCCATCATTGATATGTAAGTATTGATATAGAAAATGTTTGTAAAATATACATATGCCGATTTGATGGAAATGGGGCTAACCAAATTTAATGTATATAGCAGAATGCAAGGTGTAACCAAGTTCGTGAAGTGGATAATACAGTCAATATTGTCATACAATTATTAATGAACTGTTCTCATGCAATTTTTTTACCCTCCTCTGGAGGCTTGCAGGCCATCCTATTCCGTCCATCAGATATTCTGGACCAGATGACCTTTACCCTAGTCAGACTTTCCGACGCGAGAGGTACTGTTGCCAAAATTGATTTATTCTAGTTCAGTTGCTCTCATCCATCAAGTCACAAGAGAATTGAACCCCAGCTCGGAAATAACCAATATGAAGCACTTGACTCAGTATGATCACATGTTCCCCTCAGGACTATCATGGAGGGGTACATGATATCGGATCCCCACATATAATTATAAAGATCCTTGTACCTCAATGTTGACGCTGTGTGGCTGTTGTATCAAGGGTACTAGCCTCGTCTGTCAACACACCGTTACTATAATCAAAGTTTATATTATAGGTGTATTGAAAGACGAGGCTAGTACCTTTGGTCCTGAAATATGTCAGCAAAATTGAAGGCACGCGGCTAGCTATTTGATTGGTGTCAGGTAAAACAATCCTGACCAATCAGTAGGCTGATGCAGATATAACAGAGGAGCAACACCCGACTTCAAAGCCTCAATTTTACCGTTCATAATTTTGTACATCAAAGGATCAATTTTACCGTTACGCGGTAGTGAGATTCTTTTGAGGTATATCAAAGGCTCGTCTCGTCTACAGGATCCTTAGATTTAGCGATGACATATTTCAGGGGTGTAGAGAGCGAAAGTGAGCATAACCCCCTGAATATCGAGGTTGCTGTTATATGGAAGTGTTTTTTGTCATTTTTCTGGTGATTAAAGTCTTCGTTCGGAAGTACTTGTGTACTTACATGGAATGACTCCCAGTAAACATATTATTCATAACCATTGTGATTAGATTCAGTAGTGGAACCCACTTGGATTTAAATTCATCAATAATGATATGCAACGCCACCCTCGATCGCTTAACAGAGATAAAAACATATACGTAATTAGTCGCAGAAAACTTAAAAAAAAATCCATATACGCGTAGACTATACATTTTATGGATGTATGCCTGATGTGCATCAGGAAGCACGCCTGTCAGCCGATAGTCGTCCCTGAAGTAAATGCAGTAAACTGTAACACATCCAATGATCAATTGAATTAAATTTGAATCACTAATTATTCCATGAATAGATATATATATATCTTTCTAAAGTTAATTACATGTTTAATAATTCGGAAGAAAAAAAGAAAAAAAAGAAGAAATTACGCAAAATATTTTCATCAACCAATGTAAATTATTAAAATAATACACATACACAAACAATTGATTAAATTAAAAAGCAAACAAAAAGAGGTCAACGAACGGACTTGCTTTTTTTAACCTACATGTTTGCCAATCAACCGACATAAAATGACCCGCATGGGTATTTTCTAGAATAACGAGCATTATTGTAAATTCAACAGAAACAAAGTTAGGCCATCAACGATACACATGAATATCTGAGAAACTATCAGCAGCAGAAAATATTTTTAGAATGCAGGTTCCCCGGCAGCACACTGCATTAAAATGTTTAAAAAGATGTCTTTTATTTTACTCTTTACGACCAAATCATTTTGGCAGAAAAGTTGAGGTTGAAGTTTTTACTGAAGTGTTATCGTTCGTTAATATAATTTCAATATTTGTCACCCCTGCAGGTCGGAGATCGAGAAAACACAATATACCAGCTGTTACCCACTGCAAGTATCGTTAGAGGCGACTGATGTGGGAACCCCCTGAACAATTTGGGGTTTACTTTCGTGCCCTCTACTTGGGGACACAAAAGCGACCAAAATAAATCTGCTGCACCCATTGCAACATTTGGAATCTTTATCTTTCTTTTAAATTCTATTTACCTTTTATTTTTTAGCGCCTTGCTTGGCCCAGGTGAAGAAGGCAATGGGTTCTGTCCCCAGGCCAGACATACCAAAGTTCTTAAAAATGGTAGTTGTTATTCCCTTCTTAACGTTCAGCATTTAGGATAATGGCAACAACTGGTTTTCCCGTTGTTAGTATAATGTGACCGGGCAGAATGATGTGCTTGTTTCCTTCGGCATGGTATTTCAGTGAGAAAACATGATGAAATATCAGCGTACAATCAAGTGGTAGTATACCTTAGGTAATAATTAATATATCTCTTTTCAACAAACACCGGAATTTATGTGTTTCTGTTCCTCCCTGTCGCACACGACAAATACAAATTAACACCGACGAAGTTTCAGTTCTCAACGGCTGATTAGTTTAACGGGTTCAACGTTGTATATTCATTTATTTATCATTCTTTTTACTTTTCCTAATTCTTCATATTATCATTTTAAGTTATTATTGGGGAAAACATATTTGAACATTTAAACTTTTCATTGTTTCTTCCTTTACTTCCTTCTTTAAATCATCATTTTGAGTTCCCATACTTGTAGTTACAGTTTTGCATGTTAACCCGTTCGAAAACGTTGCGTCTACTGTTTGTTATAGTATGGAACAATATAAACAGCTTAATGAAAATTAAAATGTAACTGTCCTAGGAGAATAATAAAGTTCACTAAATATATTTATTTTATCACTTAATCCTTCAAATAGGCATTTAACCTTTTCGAAATTGAATTTTTTATAACCATTTTGTCAAGTTCATGTTGTTTGTGAGTCCCAGGGAGGGGGGGGGGGGCGGTCTTCATTCAGGTCAGCAAATGACATACGTCATAACGAGATAGCCGTTATGGATGTTTGAACATTACTCTTAAAATAATATACGGCAACAACCGATAGGCAAGTGTAGTCATCAATATTAATCATTGTAAACCGACAGTGTTATATCCCTATGGTATGCTGAGAAGTTGAACAGTTCGATAACACATCCAAGCAACTCGGAACGACTTCTAGGTATAAGCACATAACAGAAGGAAACATGAATGACAGTACTCGGATGAAGCAGACAGTTTTTCATCTTGGTGTGTTTTTAGTGGTCGGAGTCTTACAGACTGGTAATTATGTAGAAGGTTAAGTATGCTTTTATAATTATATACTTTTGTTAATGATAATTAAAAATTGACTCAGAGTTATGCTAGTATCACAACAGAGCTGACACAAGCCATTTCATATATTGTTTTTAAATTTGCTGTTACAACACAGCAAACAAAATTCATTGTGTATATTAGTCTTAAGATTTGCTATTTCACTATATCAAGCACAAATATTTTTGTAGATTGATTTTCAAACTTAGTCATTAACACAAATGTATTTTGTATATTGATTTTAAGTTTGTCTATTACAATAAACCAAACACAAGTCCTTTTGTATATTGGAACTACGCTTGGCTGTTACAACATAGCAAACATAATTCAGTTCGTACATTAATGTTACACTTGGTCCGTTTTTGTTTAAACGGTTGAACCGGTCGGACCACAGTTGTTCGTTTAATAAATAAGGTCGGACCTAGTAATCTGATGCTGCTTTCAGGCGAGCCTTGACAAAGCCTTGCAAGGCCTGCATAAACATTTGAAGGTCCGCCAACATTTATATCCGAAATTGTTACATTTACAAACGGACAAGCCGGTTGTTCCGCATAAACGAACAGGTCTTTGGCTTTTACAATAGAGTAAACAGTCATTTTTTATTTTATTTATATAAGCCTTAAAGTTTTACAAGAAAACATCAAAAAGTTCTTGTATGATTATCACTAGAAATAGGAAGAAGGAAACACCTGCTTGAAAATGTTGTTTTTAAATGGTTTGGTTTAGCTTAGTATTGTTTAACGTCCTACATTGTATCAACAGCTATGGTCATTTAAGGACGCTCGCCCTTGTGTGTAAGAAGCATGCGTGTAGTGTATGCGTGTGTGTTTTGGGGGGCTGCGATATGTTCGTGTTTGTCTCCTTGTGATAGCGCGGAACTGATGCTGACTTTATAGTGCTACCTCACTGAAACATACTGCCGAAGACACCCAGCAGGGCACCCCACTTGATCACATTATACTGACAACGGGCGAACTAGTCGTCCCATTCCTAAATTGCTGAGCGTTAAGCAGGGGTAGAAACTACCCTTTGTACAGAATCTGGTATGTCTCGGCCAGGGGACAGAACCCTAAGCCTTCCTCAAAGGGGCGAACGCTCAACTAAAGGTCAAAAGTGAGGCATTGTCAAGGAAGACATTAGGAAGAAGAAAGTCTTTTAGAAAGAAAGAAAAGATAAGATCCCAAATTTAGTCGTCTGCAGAAAATCAAACAAAATAAACAGTTAAATGCACCATACGTCCATTTTGTCCATTTGATACCATAAGTTAATGGAATGACATTTGCTGTCTCTCAAGTATTCAGAAACAGATGTAAAAAAGGGAAAGGTGTTAATGAAACATCTGTTAACGTTACAAATTTGCAACTTTTAAGCTACGTTCAACATATTATTATACTTTACTAGTATTTACGTAAACCGTACTAGGAAACGAGCCATTCGGATTGATATGTTTCGTCTGTGCCCCGCTTGGCCATCAATGCACATATCGGTGAAATAAATTCAATGTAGACGACATTTGAAACTAACTTAAACGCAAAACCTAATGTTGATGGAGATGCTGACAAGTCAATGGACTATGAAAGGTAGGCAGCATCCAGCATTTGATGCATGGGTTGAGATTTACTACCTAAGATGCATCCCTGGTCCAAGTTTGGTTGGTCTAGCAGTTATACTTTCAGTGAAACTAACTTAAACGCATAAACTTAACGTTGACGCTGCGGTCGCCGGAAAAGCAAGACTTTAGTCTCGCTACCGCTACTTCGTGGCGACGAGACAGAAACTAGTGTTATTTAGTCTTTCAATTAGTTTTTACAATAAATCGAACACAATCCATTTTGTATAATAATAACTATTTGATGTTCATTCGAATTCCTAAATTTTAAGTTTGTTTTGAACACCAACAGTTATCAACAATTTATTTTGCGGGCTTTTGAAAACGTCTGTTTCCTTTGTCAGGCAAAAAGTGCAATTACAGTTCGTGTTCAAAACAAACTGGGCTTTATTTATACCAAACCGATGAATCTCATGCCTAATTTGAATTCCTATCACAGGTAAAATTAATTGTATACTATTGTGACTTGTAGGAATTAGAGTATAACGTTCACAAATACCGTCCGTATGTAACAAAATAAGACAAACTTAATTTTTAACATCACTAAGTCTACCTATCCTATGACATAGGAGGCCGCTGGCTGTCAAAAATATCTCGCCGTGTAAACCTCTAACACTGTTGGAGTATAAGTCTACCGAGAAAACATAAGCCAGTGTAATAACAAATGAATCTTAGAAATAACAACGTATACAAATTGTGCATACGAAGTCTGCAGTAATATCATACGAGGATAGTGGGGCATGTCGTGGAAGTACGGACTGAGATAGAATCCCGTGGTGTTAGATTTAAAAAGAATACTAACACTTCAAGGAGTTTCCAGTGTTTTTCCTGAAATGATTCGGCGATTCGAGCGGTTCGTGCGATTCTTTGAATATATTACCACATCACCGCCAAGGCAGGTGACTTTTGGGTTCATTTTGATATTATATACGTATTTCCGTAATGTGTAAATACTTGCATGATAATTACATCAGTTATTACTAAGTTGAATACTTGAATGAGTTTAAAGACGGTGAGATCTTTGCCTGTGAGTTTACGATCTAATAACAGTTATGGTCATTTAAGGACGTGCAGGGTTTTCGTAGTGGAGGAAAGCCGGAGTTCTCGGAGAAAAAACAACCGACCTTCCGCAAGTATTTGGCAACTTTGTGGGCAAGCAAAGGATATCGCTCCATTTGATCGAATTATGGCTTAGCTTTCTTACAAAAATACCTAAGTTGGGTGTGCTACTTTCATTATGCTACTGCTGTCACAGAAAGTGGGTGCACAATATATGTAGATTTAAATTCTTGCTCGAGGCTTGGCGAAATATCAATTTATCATATGAATATTCATCTTCGAAAAGCAATGGATCCGCTCTCGATTAACTTTTCTTCTCTGCATCTTAAAATATATCGTAGGTAAAAAGAAGGCTTGCGTAAATTCTTTTTTTTTGGTTTTTGTAAGTTTAACTAATGTATATGATAATTGTATTGATTGTATACATTGTATATCTTTGTACTGTAAAGCGCTTTCGAGTTGCTATTTCTTTCTAGATAGGGCGCTATATCAAATGTTGTAACGGTCGACTGAGTTGTAATACATTGTTATTTGTGATGTTGTGTGACAAAAATACACTTAATCCAAAAAAACGTTTTTTTTTTATGGTGGATTTCCTGCAAAAAAAAGGGTTTGAGAATGACCAAAATTTTCCATATAGAAAGCGGTTGATTGTCTGAAAAAAAGAAATAAATAAACAATACAATGTATCCAATTCAAATGTCTGCGACAAATGTATGATTAAGTCATTATTTGTGTACAAGCAAAGCATATCGCTCTGACATATGTACAAAATATGCAGATTAAAATTCCTGCTCGAGGATTGGAAAAAAAATCTTTGAATAAAAGCAGAAGGACATGTAATATGCTAAAGTCACTGAAAAGCTTTCCTTTAATTCTTGTAAGGCCGGTGTAATGTTTAATGTTTTTCGTGTTACCGATTTAAATAGTTCATATAATCCAAATCACAGGCAAAATCCCGCAGTCTTCAAACGCCGTCTTAATATAACATAGTCAAATATATCTCCTCCCCAAGGGGGAAACGGTTGGCCGAGGGATATTGAAATTCACAATTTTGATAAAGCATCTCAGGATGTTTCCTTTCAATGAAGAGGTTTTGATTCTAGCATACATAGTCTAAAGAAGAAAATGGTTTAAATGTTAGTCAATATGCTCGTCCCTCAGGCCCCTGGGGTGGGTCAGGTCAAATTCCACGCCGTCAAACTTCAATCACATGCTAATCATTACAACCAAGTTTTATGAAATCAAAAAAGTTAATTGTTAACGGACGAATGACAGACAACGGACGACACCCGACAACCGACAAAAGGCGATCTCAATAGGTCATTTAAAACTTCTCAGTTGACCTAAAACCTTGACCAATTTCTAAGCTGATACCTGTTCTTCGAAGGTTACAGATGCAAAACACCCAACTTTAAAGACAGTCGATGTTACTGTTACGCTGTTATCTCTTTGATGTTCATCCAAGGCACCAGACTAGTCTGTATATATCATCATGGCTAGATAAGAACTCGTCTATTTTGATGACTTTATTTGTAAGTCACAAATGATGGGAAATCTAAAATACAGGAAAGCACAAGTTGTATTACATATGTCTGTATTATTCTCTAATCGATTTGCTTTAACCCTTTCACCCCTTTGTAGCTTTGATAAACTCTACTATGCTTTGATCTGAATAATTTCATTACGGTCTACGGTGGTGAAGGGTTAATAGCCTTCAATTTGTGTGGCATCGGAGGGATAACAACTAACCCTATCATACATCACTTTTTTCCGCCTCCGCTGGGGATCGAACCGAAATTCTTGGGAGAGTGATTGGTCTGAAGCTCACGCTTGATTGCACACAGCAGTAATGGCTGTGCGCGTTAGCGATCATAGTCTCGTTCTACCAGACGCTTGATCACTTGTAACTCTCAGTTCGGCGTAGCTTGCGCAGACAACAAGAGTCTGGTTTAACGAAACATTAGCGATCACGGCTACCGAAGCACCCAAAGATGACAAAATATTAGATACACATCATAAAATAATCATAGGGAGAAAAGTTATAAAGTATGCATGGAAGAAACATGTTAAGAGAAGTAGATTAATAACGATGATATTGTAATCTTGGGCGCGTCTAATTACCCAATACTACCCAATACCACCCAATACTACCCAATACCACCCAATTCTACCCAATACTACCCCATACGATCCAGTTATGAACCAAATACTTCTTTATTACTGTGAAATATCACCTTTGTAGACGTTATTTACTTCCATATGCCATATTTTATCGGGAAATATGCGATTTGGTGCCGAAAACATCACCGAATTGCCGTGACTATGACCCAATACTACCCCATACCACGGAATTAGATTAGATCTAAGTCCGTGCCCATACCACCCAATACTACCCAATACCACCCAATACTACCCCATACGACCAAGTTATGAACCAAATACTTCTTTATTACTGTGAAATGTCACAGTTATTTACTTCTATATGTCACATTCTATCTGGAAATATGCGATTTGGTGCAGAAAACATCACCGAAATGCCGTGACTAGGGGTTCGACGATTTACAGGAACGGGCAGAAATCTATTAATTTTTATATAGGCCTATACATTAATGAATATATATATTAGATCAGAGACGTATATAACACAGTTATGGCTTTATACGTCTCTGATTAGATACATTAAAGTATCATTATCGGGTATAAGATATATTTGATAAAATGATTGCAATTACATGATCGCCATTCGGGGCAGAATCGGACTAAATTATATATATATTTATATTTATATTATTATATCTTTTTTATCGGGTACAAGATACGTCATTTGATAAAAGGATTGCAAAGAATTTAAAAAAAAGTATTGTATTGATATGGATCGGGCAAGAACGGTCGACGATTTACAGGAACGGACAGAAACGGGGCAGGATCGGACTTATTTATATATATTTATTGTATATATTTAATTATCCTTATCTGGTATAAGGTATATTTGATAAAAGAATTGCAATTACAGGAACGGGGCAGGATCGGACTAAATATATATATATATATATATATATTGCCAGGCCGAGGTTCCAATTTATGTCTCTGTTTTATTCTATAAAAAAGGGTTGTTCAGAGAATTATATATTACATATTACATATATAATAAATATGTATCTGAGTTATTTTCTCATTTATATATATGACATTGTTATTGCAATGTCATAACACCTGAAACATTGGAAATGACATTATGATAACTAAATTTTAATAACTTCATAACTTATACTCAACTCTTAATAAATAGCATGAATATATTTTGAGTGAATTAATTGGTGTTAATGTGTAGATTACAATCCCATCACGTCTACGATCTTAAAAAAAAGAAAATACGCAATTTTCCAACTCAAAAAAGGGACATCAATCTGAAAATTAAATATTATTCTATATGTAAATATAAGTTAATTGAAATACGTGTTTTACGTAAATAAATATTGAAGTCCATATGTTGGATTGTTAGGCCTTATCTGTTATAGAAAAACGATACTGTATATTAATTGTATATGTAAAGAAGAAAGAAACACGGTGAAACGCTTTAAGTTTCATTTTTTTTCAAAGGCCGATGTGGTCAAAACTGATTATCTAATTCCGTAATAGTAGACAATAGACTTCTTGTTCCAATGTTCAAGCTGGTTTTAGGAAAGGCTACTCTACAACTGAAAATATATTTATCCTTCATGCTTTAATATCTATATACGTTTCAAAAAGTAATTTTGGGGTTTGAAAATACCAATATGATTGAGAAATTACGTGTACAGTTTTGTTAAAGAATTTTAAACATACGTAGCTCCACAGCAAATATAATGGTATATGGTGAAACGGGTAGGTACTCGCTGGATATTGAAATTAAATCTAGAATGATAATGTTTTGGTATAAACTAATTACAGGTGAAAATAAATTGTCTAGTATAATGTACAAGCTTATGCTGAATTTACATAAAAATGATTTCGCTGATTTTAAATGGATTTCATATATCAAGAATCTATTCAATTGCACGGGACTAAGTTTATGTTTAAAATTAGATATTGTACACGGAATTAGATAAAGTCCGTGGTTATGCATTCATATAACTTGATGTTTTTAAAGACTTAAATTTGTTTAAATAAATTTGACGAGTATTTAGTAAGAGTAGATTTACTTTTCACGACCATGTATCTTTAGTATATATTGGAACAAATCTATATTTATACATATTATATCGATAGTTGTTATAAATAAAAAAAAATCCGTAGAATGTTCATGTACGTCAATACGTTTATAACGTTCATTGCATAATAAAATTATTTAAACATTTGTTCTAATTTAGTTGACTACAAGTAATTTTGGGGGAAATCCTCTATTTGCCAATTCTATTCAAAATTTATCTCCGTTTTCGTCGTCATTGCATATCCAATATATATATATATATATATATAGTTAAGTCAAGTCAAGTCAATTTTGTTTATTATAGTGTCATATATCACAATTACATCGTATAAGTATATAGTTACACAGTATAAACACATATAGTTACATAATTTATAATATCATAATTTTGTTAAGAACAGCTATTATACATAATACATTAATAAATTAAAACAAACTATCACATGTGCCAATCCAGAGAGCAGGTGATTGGGACAGCCCCTACCTAACAAACTCCTGGATTTTGTCCTTACATATTACATACTATAATAGTTAAAAGGTTTCTTTTATATTTACTGCCTTAAAACATGATGTCTTTAAAAAAACAATAACAATGGTGATAAATAAAATGAATAATTTCCTAGTTCTACATTGTAGTGAAATTTAGATTTCCAAGGGTTGGGGAGCCCCCTTCCAGCGAGGTCTGCTAAATTCACACTAACTAGTAGCTAATTATATTTAAACGGAAGATTATTTTCATAAAAAAATGTTTCTGATTGACACCTGGTATCATATTTAACAAATGCATTAAATAGAAAATGTAATTGTATATGATGTTCAGCCTAAAATGGCTTACAAGACACTGTTTAAAATTATAACTAATCACATAGACTGCTACGTCTTCTGTACATATTATATAAGTGGTTTGCAAGTGGAATTTGTAATTCCTCGGAAGACATTATAAAATTAAATTATAATATATATATTTACCTGTAACTGTGATTTAGATCACGGACTTAGATGTTAAATAAAATTGCAACATCACGGTATCTACCATGTATCTATAGAGATCACATTTACTTGAGATGGCCAACGAGTTGAATAAAGTATATGTGTATACAGTATCTCTTGGAGTCGAATCAAGTTTTCATGTCATTTAGTATTTTGCTTTCGGATGATCAAAGACGTATATATTACGTAATGTAATATATACGTCTCTGGATTGATGTATAAGAAGCGTAACGTAATTCCTTTTATTAATCTATTTAATTTTTACATTACTTAATGACAACCTACTCGTCTACCCTTCATAAGATTGGTCAGGGAACTATATATGGAAAAAATATCTAGCTTGTCCAAAACAGACTATCTGTGAGTTAATCAAGTAATTGAAAGGACTTCGAATCATATACAATCCATATACTTTTTGAATTTCGTAGTATTTGAGTATCTAATTTAACTGAAGGTTCTTCTCCAGCATTGTTATATAATTGATACTGTTATGTTTAACAAAATTGAATAACTAACATTTATGAAAAGTAATTTAAAATTTTCTAAATATTTCCTGCTAAATTTATATATATGATCTTAATAACACCATTTTATGACATGAATAGAATTAATATAGTATCATGTAATTGCAATTCTTTTATCAAATATATCTTATACCCGATAATGATACTTAAATGTATCTAATTAAATATATATATTCATCAATGTATATATAATAATTAATAGTTTTCTGCCCGATCCTGCCCGTTCCTGTAAATCGTCGAACCCCTAGTCACGGCATTTCGGTGATGTTTTCTGCACCAAATCGCATATGTCCAGATAGGATGTGACATATAGAAGTAAATAACTTCAAGAAATGCGATATTTCACAGTAATAAAGAAGTATTGGGTTCATAACTGGATCGTATGGGGTAGTATTGGGTGGTATGGGGTAGTATTGGGTCATAGTCACGGCAATTCGGTGATGTTTTCGGCACCAAATCGCATATTTCCCGATAAAATATGGCAGATGGAAGTAAATAACGTCTACAAAGGTGATATTTCACAGTAATAAAGAAGTATTTGGTTCATAACTGGATCATATGGGGTAGTATTGGGTAGTATTGGGTGGTATTGGGTAGTATTGGGTAGTATTGGGTGGTATTGGGTAGTATTGGGTGGTATTGGGTAGTATTGGGTAGTATTGGGTAATTAGAGGCGCCGGTAATCTTGGGTATTTGATTTTCCTAATTGACTGGACAGGGAAATTGCTGTGAGAGGTGCATTATTTTCTGTTAACGCTTCACTTAAATAATGTTGACAATACGGATTAGAATATATGATTGCCGGCAGCGAAACCGATGCATTTCGAAGATGATAAATATAAGATGCACGTGAAAAATAAGTTAAGGGAGAAAACGAAAAAGTCTATCTCACAGAAACATATTAAATCGAGCATGGTTAAGGATGATATTGTAATCCCAGGTTTCCATTTACTTTATTGATTCGACAGGAAATTCGCTGTGAGCGATGCATTATTTTATGTTAATACTTAACTAAAAGAATATGAATTAGAATAGCCAGTCGAATAAACTTGTCATGTTGTGATTACAGATGTTATTTCTCTCAGTCACATATATGTAACAAACATGGCGGAGAAGATTAATTCATAGTATTTAATTTTTCAAATATTACTCTTTCTCCCTCCCCTTCTCTATAGCCCTGTTCCCCAACTTTCTACCTCTTCCTTCCTACCTCCCCATTCCCCGTCCTCGTCTCCCTCTCCTTATTTTCCAGGAAACGTCATTCATATTACAGATAGCAAAGATAATAAAGAACAGGTAACCGGCCGGAATACAAATGAAGTATATGTTCACGCTCTCTTTCCATCGGTGATTACGGGAAGTCTTTATCAGACCCTATGGGTCATTGTAGGTTTATACAAAATTAATGAAGAATAACGTGACGATTCTATCTATCACATCTATAGTTGATGAACACCACAGGATGTGGTAGCTGCTGGTGAGATAAAACTTTACTCTTTATGACTTCTTTGAATTCTTGGTCCGTTGGGAGATTTCCAACCATACATAGTCTTGCAAATGTTCCAGATAAATTTTTAAGTGGCAATTCACATTTAGATCCTTATTAAATATTTTAAAAAGTTTCTGATATATCGATAATGACTTTTACTTCAAACACGATGTTTAATTAATATTTATGAGGAAAGTCTATTGCTGAAATCAATATATTATAGACGCATAAAATAGAAACGCGTTGCAAAACCGAGGCAACAGAAAAGGACAGACATACTCTGTTTATTATATCTTTTCCTACTTGCAAATTATGAAGATTCGTTATTTTAAAAAATATATCAATAATGCTCAAAATACTGACATCTTATAAGTATTGCCTAAATTAATTTTAGCGAAGTTTAAAATATGTTTTGTAGAAATGTCGCTTTTAGGAGTTATAAACTCAAACGCGTTATTGGGACAATCAAATCGAGAAAAATAAATAAATCTGTCATAAAGTAAATTGATATGCTTAAAAGAAATTGAAATACTTTTTGAAGTATATTCTTAATTTGGTAAAATAAGAATATGCTTTTGAACAATGGGATTGATGCAATGTTCATAAATCCCAATACAGAACAAAAGCACACCAACACACCTCTCGTATGCTGATATATTTGTTTATCGTTGTTATTCATAGTTTGTTTTATCGTATGATACGTACAATGAAGTGATTCAATTTCAATTTCAACAAATTTTATTGACAATATAAGCAATAGTCAATAGGATCAGACATCAGGCATAGCCTATCTAAGTCCTCTCCTTAAAGTGACAACAGGTGGTAAGAAACACAGACATATATTTGTACATTGATATGATGTTTGGGATAAGGGGAAGTAACTCCTTGATGTAAACAGACTTGTTCAGTATTCTTGAGATATAGTAACCCTTTCACTAGGGATATTTAATTTGAGATATTTACTAGACTATTATCTTCAGTGAATAGTATCAAGTATCTGACAATGAGTTACTGGTATTCATATAAGGTAAACTGTTGGGTATAAATATTTGGTGATATTGGATTTATTCCCTCAACAGATACAGGCCATACAGTCCATATGTATAACACACTAGCCATCACACACTGTTAAGGATCAAAAGCCAATTTCAGCAAATAGATATATAATTTGTAAGTAGGGCTACACCAACTCCTGTAAGTAAAGTAGTAATTCTTTAATTAAATTGAAAGGAGTTACTCCATATCTTGATGTAAGCTTAAAAAAGAAGAAGAAAATAGAAAACATAAAATACACACAAAAAACACACAAAAATACACACAAAAATACACACACAAAAAAAGAAAGAAAAAACCCATCTAAGCTGCCCAGAGCCAATTTCATTCAATAGGTGTATATATACCAGCTAAATTAGTAATTATCAAAGGTAGAATAAAGTATCTAATTAATTCCATATTATATTACATTAGATATATCTTGTACTACTATATCATTGTAGTTCACTGTGGGAGGTATAAAGCTTTTATACATATAACTTGAAAGAAAATAAAAAGAATAAAAGAATAAAAAATAAATAAAAATGTAAGAATGTATAATTATGTTCCAAAAAATAGTAAGGGTAAGTCAAATATTATATTAATGAAAATCTTTTTGATTGCGATATAAAGTTTGATACATGAGATAAGATATCTCTATTTTGTAAATCATTACAACTATTACAACCATTTATTAGGACATTTATACACAGATGATTGTGAGTGTGATGATTCAAACTCCGTTGGAGAGTCTGGCGAATATTATTATATTGATTACATTCAGAAAAATAATGTGCAGCAGTTTCGAAAGATCCGTTACACTCACACATTGGAGATTCAATTAAGTGATCTTTATAACGATCATAATTTAGATTACTAGCATTATTTCTTAATTGGCAAAGTATAATGTTTACATCACGATTGCCAAAGTATTTAAAAACATCATTTGTTTCAGATTTCATATATTGCTTTGTAGTTAGTAACCTTTTTAACTGTGTGGTAGATTGGATGCTAGTAATATCTGGGGCAAGTCTATTCATTTCATTTAGCATGGACGGAAAAAAACTTTCAAAATATTTTACAGTACGACATAAAGGGGGGTCAAATAATCTGTTTGTTCGGAGGGGATATCTGTCAAGGGTTTCATCATGAATATATGGTTGAATAATTTCTCTTAGGTAATCTGGGGTTTCATTATTCATTATTCTATACATTAAAATTAGTTTATGTTTATTTCTTCTGCAGCTCAAAGTTTCCCATCCTAATTCCTTGTATAATTTATCATGTGATGTCCCTCTACGTAAACCTGTAATTAATCTTGCAGCCTCTAATTGTATTGATTCTAATAGGTTTTTTTGAGCTAGTGTGCAATTGTCCCACACAACATCTGCATATTCAATAACTGGTCTTATGTAGGATATATATAAGGTTGTCAAGGATTTTCTATCAATTTTATTTTTTAGTAACCTTAAGATATTTATTCTTTTAAATGCTTTTTCATATATATTAGATATGTGTTGGTTCCATTTGGCATCATCACTAAGTGTAAGGCCCAGATGTGTATGTGTTTTGCTTTCAACAATTGGTGCGTCATAAAAATTAACAATAGGATGATTCTTATTAGTTTTCCTTGAGAAAATTACAGATTCAGTTTTAGAAGGATTAAATTTAATGTCCCATTTAGTGGCCCACAGCTTAATATTACTCAAGTCATTGGAAAGATTTTGTGCCAATTCAATGGGATTATTATCACATATACCATAGAGAGAGGTGTCATCTGCAAATAATTTAATTTTACTGGAAACACAATCAACAATATCATTTATATATATTAAAAACAATAACGGACCGAGGACTGAGCCTTGTGGAACCCCTGCTTGAACAGGGTCAAAGGTTGATGTATAACCTTCAGTTAGTACTCTCTGCTTTCTGTCTGATAAAAAGTTACGAAACCAATTTAAAAGATTACCTTTAACACCATATGATTCCAACTTGTAAAGCAGACCATTGTGCCAAACTCTATCAAAAGCCTTGCTTATGTCACAGAATATAATTCTGATTTCTTTATTTTGATCTAGGCAATTAACAATGGTATGGTAAATAGACAATAATTGATTTACAGTTGAATCTTTAGGTGTAAAGCCAGACTGGTGTTTTGTAATGATTTTATATGTACTGAGGTAATTATATAGATATTTGAAAACGATTTTTTCTAACATTTTACTAAAACATGAAGTAACAGAGATTGGTCTGTAATTAGACACCTCATTAACTAATCCTTTACCTTTATAAATAGCGTTAATATTAGCCATCTTCCAGCTGAGGGGGATAATACCAGTTTCAAGTGTTTTGTTAAATAGAAGAGTTAGAGGAAAGAGAATAGATGGATGTAATTGTTTGATTATTCTGGGAATCATATCATCTGGTCCAGCAGGTTTATTAACATTCAAAAGAAATAGCTGATCTTTAACATCCTGTTGGGTTATAACAATATCATTTATGGAATTAGGAAAATCATTAGTAGTTTCAGGTATAGGTTCAGTATTTTCAGAAGTGGTAGATATTGATGCAAAGTATTTATTTAAGCATTCAGCTTTGTCAAATGGATGTTGAATAAATGAATTATTGTGTGTTAGTGGGGGAATAGAAGTAGATTTGTTGTTTATATTAAGGACATTTCGTGCAATTTTCCACCACTTGTTAGGGGGAATAGTTTTGTCGGTTAATGATTTTTGTAAATTTTCAACATACTTTTTCTTGGCATCACGTATTCTACTAATGGTTTCATTTCTTTTTTTTCTATAATTTTCCCAGTGAAAAGCCGAATTACTAGATTTTGCTTTCCTATGAGCCCTATTTCGTTGTCTTATATGTAGTCTAATATCATTAGTCATCCATTTTTTATCATTTGGTCTAATTGTTACATATTTAGTGGGTATAGATTCATTAATTAAGTGCTTTATTGTATCACATAAAATATTGTTAAATTCATTTGTATCATGTATATTGATAAGGTTTTCCCAATCTTTTTCTAAAATACATCTATTCATCTGATCATAATCTGCATCTTGATAAATAAGAATTTTCTTTCGATAGGTTTGTTTTTTAAAAACTGCATAGGAAATGTTAAATTGTATCAGAGAATGGTCACTACATATAGGAGGAAGCACAGATGCATTTTTAACTATATTTCTGTTGTTGGAAAAGACAATATCAATTGAAGTTGATGAAGTTGGAGTGATACGAGTGGGGTCTGTGATAAAATTAGAAAGATTAAATTTTGTTATTAGTCTACCAAGGTGCGAGTGGGGTTGAAGATTTAACATATTGATATTAATATCACCAGTGATCACTATATCTAAGTTAGTGTTCACAGCTTTTTCAATGACTGAATCTAAGATTTCCCAATATCTAACTGGTGATTCTGGTCTATATAGACAAGCCAGAAGAAACTTGTGCGACTCAATGTGAATTTCCACCCATATCATTTCAACTTCATCATGTTCAAGATCATGTCGTCTTTTGGTGAAAATGTTATTTTTGTGATAGATTAAGACCCCACCACCAGGACCAGTTTTTCTATCCAGCCTATAAAGATTTTCAGAGTAACATGGAATTATTAGTTCAGTATTAGGTATTTCAGGGGTGAGGTGTGTTTCGGTTAGGCAGATAATATCACTTTTATTTAATTCAGTTTCAACAATATCTGTCTTGTTTCTTAAGGATCTTATATTGAGATGAGAAATTTCTAGGTTACGCAGAGGACCTGGGTTTAACTCAATATCATTACAGCTGATTAATAAAATACTAGTCACATAGAGAAAAAAAAGTAAGTTTTTCAGATTGTGTGTATTCAGGGAACATTTATACACGATATGTACATAATAGTACACGGTTGAATTAGTCATACACCCCCTAGTGTTCCTACATGTCCCATCACGTGATATGCCTATTACTGTTTTAACCATTGTCATATATCGTTATAAAATACACTGTGACGTGAACGTGAAAAGGACACATGATATAGCGAGTACATAACGTTACATACAATAATTTGGAGGCTGGGCAAGCATAGATGTACAGTAACAGCACACGAAAAGACATTCGATTCGTAAACAAAACAATAGATAGAAACACATATATACATACAATATACAATGACATAATTACGTATAGACGACTCAGCCATTCAACATGGATATGGACCACGATGTCGTACACGGTACGTGTGTATTGTTATCTTAGAAGGTAATGTATACTAGCAATTCGATACAAACGATCTAATGACCACGATGTATAATTCCATCATAGTCACCAGACCGCTTTCACTCACTGATTGCCTACTATTGACTGGTTCGCTCAACTTATTTGGTACAATATGTAACGTTTACCAGATTTGGACCTATCAGTATCATTTCACTGTTTAAAACACATTTTAGCAAGAAATATGCCTGTATGAGTTAATTCAAGTATACCCTCAGCAATTGTTTGATAAGGACAGAGAACTAAATATAAGAAAAGTCTCTAATAAAGAGATAAAAATAATTTTGATTAAGACGAGAACGGAGCATACGAGTGAGCACGCCGATCACAACAAGCTGGTGGAATGCATTCACGTGGATTTCGCGATGATAAGAAAATATATCATGTTGGAAATAAAAGAAATATTGACCTCAGGATATGCAGCGAGTAACATTGATACTATGCGTATTCTTCTGACAAGTATGTACATTCAACACTGTAACAGTTAACTACACTGTGTAGGTCAGTGGACCATGCGAAACAATATACCTGACCACGATGTGTATAGAAGCTTTCTTTGTATACATCAAGTTATTGCTGTATTTGATACTATTTACAGGTGAAGTTAATTAGCATTAGAAATCAGTCTGGACTTGTGTTTACACGACTGAACAATCAAATGAATGGCAGGTGAATGTTATAAGACATGGGATGTAGTTCATAGATTCAAATTTTACAAGGATATAACATTGTAAGCATATACTTGTTATGAACTTTCATGAACACGCAACATATGTAATATGAACATGTATTGGGTACCAAGGTGAAGTAAGAATATGTGATGAATATTAAACCTAATAAATATATTAACATATGAATTTACACACATATACTGTAATTATATAAGCTGATTACAAAGTTTACTACCCAGCAATGTTTAGTACAATGAAGTGATTATGAGTACGTGTATATTATGATGTCACAGTTGGTATTAATTACGTCATACTTATAACGTTACGTTGGTCAGAATAAAATATGGATTGAGTGTAACGGACCTATTCTTTTGTTGAGGCCAACCTTTTTAAGAAAAAGAAATTTTAATATCGGATACAAAGTTCATGAGAAAAAGTAGAAAATGTTTATTTAATTTCCTTTGTACAGTCCTTCGATAAATCTACCAAAATACAGTGTTATAATCAAATAACAGACAGAACCATTATACGTCAATGTTTTCCAGAATTCCCAAACTGTTCTGTAAAATTGATTAAACAGGGATCAATCATGATGTGACGTCAAACTCATGTTACCATGGAAATTCCCGAATTGTTTCTGATTAACGTTCGACGTCTGACGGAACACGGAACCATAAAACGAACGAACCGAATTTTTAAACCGAATGAAAGCACAGAGAACGATAAAATAAGATGGTGTAATTTGTTTTGAATCTAAACATTTGGATTGAAATGCGTCTTTTTAACAATTATGATAGTAGGCAACATAGTTCCGCTAAGACGTCCATAATCAACATAGAATATTATAAATGTTAAAAAGATGCATTTCAATCATTAAATCAGTGTATCTCTCTAAATCGGGTTTCATACCAAATGCAACTTGTAGATAGACACAGCTAAAGCTGACATAATAACACGAAAATGCATACATTCAATTGCCAATACCAATATACGGACCAAGAACCAGACTTCTTTCAAAAAAGTTTTCGGTTTTGAAATAAATTCAGATGTTATGTATGTGTGGTTTTAATAATTTTGTCGTAGACACAACTATTATTTATGCACGTGAATTCCACAAATAACACACAACCATCAAACTATTTATACTGTATATTACTGAATTTCAAAAATATGAATTTGATTGTAATGTCTTATTGCATACATATCAATGGTGTACCAGATAAATCGTTCAATGCCTTGTTCAAATATTATCAAATAAGAATGTGGTCTAGATGTCGCATATTGTTGAAAGTCAGCGAAAACCTAGCTTTAGGTCAACTTGTTAAATCCATTGATCTCTTCAGCATTTCCTGTTTACAGTAGAAGACGACTTTTAGATCCATGTGTTTTGGGGAAGTTTCCACATAGAAATGTTTTTGCTTGGCTACTGATTGAGTGTTCCTTAAAAGCCAGTTCATGTTTTATGACCTCAAATTTCACAAGGAGCATGCAACATCAGAACGTATTTCAAACAGGATCTTGGCTTACATAACAATAAATGTTTATGGTTTATAATAAACAAATTCCAAACCTGTTCTTTCTAGCGCTGTATACCCCTTCACAGACACGGTCATTTTGACATGTTTGAAAATTACTTAATTTCAAGAAAACATTTTGAATAAACTTAACAGCTAACTCATATTTACTTGCCTAAAATGCATTTTACAGCAGACAGCATCTACGTTCTCCACACGGAGAAGATGGCGTGGCCTAAGGCACATAACGAATGCGACAAATCAGGTGGGATACTGGTGAAGATTAACAGTCAACAGGAGATGGATGACCTGCTGAGGATGGACAATGCGTTTGCAGGAATTATGTAAATTTAATCACATCTGTAACATTTCGATTAGTATCAACTAAATGGTTTGTAAAAATGTATAAATATATAACCGTAAAAAAAAAAAAACATGTTTCAAAATGAAGGAAAAACTAAGTGAACACATATTTATCGTAATGTAATATGCTATGGGTAATTGCAGGCCAATATCATTATATAACTTTGCTGTAAGCATTTTTATTTAGCGCACTCAAATATTAGCGCATTATCATTTTTAACAAATAAGCGTATTGATGAATTGGCACAGCCACAAAATATACACTACAATGGAATATATAGTAACTGGAATGATTAAATCTAAACTTTCTGTAGTGCATCTCTCATTTTGATGATGGTCTCAGTTATAACTTCTAGTTAGCATCGGTGTAAGATTTGCAATGTAAAGGTCCCGAAAAAATGCTGTTTTAACTAAAATCCTGTAAAATACATCGTAAGATGTGATTTTTATGGAATGCTTATATAGAAAGGGGATTCAACTTATTTGATATAAAAGTGATAATGACAATACTATATTTTAATCAGGAAGTACATTTTACTTCAAGAACGTTTTACCTCAAAAGTTTAAAGTTGGAAAGTAATCGCCTTTACATGATCATAACCTCTCATTCATTACATATTGGGTTGGTTTCTTTAACCATGTTGATTTAATTGTTAGACTCCTAAATAAGCCGGAAATAGTTTATAGTTTATCACATTCACCAAACACAAATTAACGAGTTTCAGACTGACCAATTAGGCATTACACTATTATCAATTTTCTAAATAAATTCAATTGTTTTTGAGGGCTCTTCCATGACATATGCAAACAGCACTGTCAGGATCAGTGTGAAGATATATCGTAACCCTGCAACTGAGCATAATACGGTTTACCTTAAAAATGTGGATAATGAATTAAATTTTTGTTCAAAAAAAGTTAATGTCATGAAGGATTTATCGACACATTTTTCCTTTCTCTGTATTTACACATGTTTCGGAACTGTTTTGAAATACAAAAATGTATATTTTCATTCATTTGATATTTAGTATCGATGCCGAACCGTTAATAAGCAAGATACATGTCTACTTTGTTTAACTGCCTGTATTGACATATGCAGTTTTGAACAGGGGCTTCTTAACTTCCTGTTTCTATGGGTTATCCTATTACCCTATATCAAAATTTAAATAAAACGTTTGTACCTATCTAACTGTAGACTTTAGTTGGAATATATACTGAATATGCAATCTCATGATCTATATTTGGTAGCGAAGCTCAGAAGGAGTTCGTTTGCTGTGCATTTCGTAAAAGCCAGTTTTCCTTTCTCAGTGGTAAAACAAGTTTATTTGGTTGCTAGATATCCTGTTAAGTTAGCATCAACATTTACATCTACCAAGCATGTGTAGATAAATGACGAAGTTTTATGGTTACATTTTTCAATACCCTTAAAATGTTTGTATTGTATTTTCATATACTTGGTTCCATGAAGTGATAGCCATTTTTCATTTATGAAAGGAATGTCAATAATATCTTGCAAGAAATTTCGTTACCTTTAAAAGCCAATGAAATCTTTGATGGGTACACTTGAAAAATGAAAAATGTCTTAATTGGTCCGAACACCTATATTGAAATCGGAAAGCCTCTACTTAAAGCTGAATTAACAAGAAGTCCGTTATAGTATGTTACGGACACACACAACTTAATCAGCCAATCAGTAAGTGTTGCATACGATTCTAATCCCTACCTTAAAATTGTTCCGGTCTCTGAATAATTTATATGCGTGTAACGCTCTAATATACCCATTAAACCTGGCAAAAATGCCCTTCGAAGCTTTTGTCAGGTATGTATTAATGAATCTAGACAGCTGTCACAAGTGTTGATCTTCAAATATAATAGATATTAGCTAAAAAGCTAAGTACTAACATAAAGTAAATTATTAAGTTTTGTGAGTCCTAAAGTATCACTGTATTTCAGATCGGGAGGCGAGTTCTGGACTGGCTTGAATACAACAACGCAATCGTGTACAGATTATATATGGGACGGTGGTTTCCCGGCAACTTGGCTGGTATGGGATCGGAATGCTGGTGAACCTGATGCCTGTGGCGACTCCAAATGTATCAGGTTAAGACATGGCCTAATGAGGACAATACCCTGTTCATCAGAATACCCATTTATCTGCCAGACACTTCAAGGTAAAGAGCTCTGACGACCCAGTATCATAAACCTGGTAAAGAGCACACACGACCCAGTATCTTACACCTGGTAAAGAGCACTTACGACCCAGTATCATAAACCTGGTAAAGAGCACTGACGACCCAGTATCTTAAACCTGGTAAAGAGCACTGACGATCCAGTAACTTATACCTGGTAAAGAACACTTACGACCCAGTATCTTAAACCTTAGCTTATCTCGATATTTTGGAAAGTATTTACTATACAGCCAGGTCAGCTTCGGGACGTTATAACACATATTTTTAATGTAATACGTTTCCACCAATTGAAAGCCAATATAACACACTATGAAAAGGTAGAGAACCTCCATTGTTCCCTTTTTCTTCTGAACAATAAAGAGGTTATATTTTTGTGTAAATTATCTAGTATGATATTCATTTTTTATTTCCGTCAATATATGTAACTTTATCGCATTCACACAGAACAAATGTATCGATCGAGGTCGTCATGGTGATGATAAAGCAGAAACTGTAAACATACTTATTCCCATTGGGATTCTATAAAAAAAAGATAAAGCAACGAAAAGGATTTTTTTTCTAGCAAAGAGCTTGTAATTTTATTTTAGGAAAGCGAGATAGTAATTAAAATGTCAAAAAAAAAAAAAAATCATTCCCAAAAGGCCCAATTGAACAAACCAGACTCAAACTCCATCTTATTTCTTCTTAAATAAATGTTTATCACTTAATTACAAATAATATTCAAATCTTTGAATACGCTGTAATGACTGTTTTCACTTTAGTTTGAATTAAGTACAAAATGAAATTACCATATATATTTCATTTATATATAATTGTTTTACTTCAAATCTTCCCGAATTTCTTCTTAGAGGAAACAACCACTACTGCACCAACAACAGCATCATCAACAACAACCACAACAACAGCAACAACTTCTACAACAACAACACCAACCACAACAACAACAGAGGGAACTACTGGCGACTCCATACAACAGGGTTGGTAGCAGTTCAAAATGCAACATTTCAGTATTATTCTTATTTTTAAACATTGATCATCAAGACAGTATAATAACTGGAATTGAGCAGAAGAAGCGAAATAAACAAATATAATTTGTTAACTCACGAAAATGTTACTTGTTTTACATGAAATGTTATTTTATTACTACTCAGAGGAAACACCTTCTACTCCATTGAACACTTCTCTAACGGAAGCAGAACTTACAACCATCCCTTCAACTGATGGTACCTCAACTCCCTCAGAAGTGACGAGCACTATTGCTACGAAAAAGGAGAACATCACTACCATAAATGACGACTCCCTGCTAAGAGGTGAGTACGATTTAAACATGTAATCTTTCAAAATAAATCTTAGTTAAATCATTCCTCACCATCACGAACCTAAAATAACTGGAAAAAAACAACCTGTTACAGCTGAATTTTCCTTGTTAAGGGGTCAGTATAAATCGAATGTCTAATCCGTCAATTTGAATAAACAATATATCTGTGTCACGTTCAGTGTCATATTATATATATTTCAGTGACACATGTCAATACCAGTAATACATTGTACATCATAAATTAGTATTTACAGTAGTTACATGATGTTATTAATTGTTGTTTAATATCTTGTCCAGACTTTTGAAAGAGTGTATACAATAAATTCATTCGTACTGTAAAACCTCTACATTGACAAACACGATGGCCAACAGCGGTTTATAAAACTGTAAAAATATTCTGAATGCTTGTATTTGTCATTATTAACAATTTTCGTCAAGGTGAATAAGGACCGCGCTCATAGGTTGGGTTTTGTGTGTTTGAACACGCTATTATCAATTATTTATATTGATTACAGCGAACCAGGCACTGGATTCTTGTGCTTGGGTACAAACACTCAGTTATTTAGTAACTGATCATCTGTGATCAAAATAAAAAATTACCATGACACATTTTCTAAAAACATCATTGATTTAATTTTAATTGCACGTCTCTCTGTGTTCAGAGTAATTTCACGAGTAAATCAAGTTTGAGTTTTTTCTCCTGCAATATTTACTTAACAAATTGTACATACACGTTCGCAGCATCACGGTATGAAATAACGTTTTTTTTCATTGGTTAATACGTAAACCCTGCTAATGAGTATCTGTGTCGAGAGTTCATGTAGTTTATTGCCATTGAAAAGCCCCAAGGTCGATGGTTGCAAAGTTGGCAATACAATCCACGTGAAACGTGCCTAGCTATATTACCTGTTTAGAATTGAAATCTTGTATAAAGATATCGTTCAGAGACAGTTTATATTAAAGCTGATTTACAGGCATTCCAAACTTCCTTTGTTTATTTTCGGCTATTGATGTAGCTGGCGTACTGTATAGGTCTTTTTGGTCTTGCTCATCTTCCGCCAAAGGCCAAAATCTGACGCTTCCAGGTTTTGCTTGGTTTCCCTCAATATGGCATATTGTGGCTATATTGGACTCGTTCTTCTCGTTATCAAGGAAACAGGAACATGCCATGCTTTATACGGTTTTGATGAAACTAAATAATTTATACTCTGTAAACCTGCGCAAAAAAACCCAGGGTGAGCAACACTATGACAAATAATTCAATACATTTACATACGGATTCGTATACACAACTACTTGTAACAGTTATACATGACATGTACCAAAAAAGTGTTTTGAAATCAAGATGATTGAATAATTATCAATAATGAACAAACTTGCAGCACTGACAGCTAATTTCACATTACTAGTAACACAACAATGAAGTAACAGGATATGGTAAAGTTGTGTTCTGGCCAAAATATTGATATAATGAAATGTTAATGGTTGATCAAGGTAACTATAGGCTTCATTGGGGAACAACGTCCATCAAAAATGAATAAGTATCCTCTAGAATGTCACGATCTTAATTTCACAAATCATTATGCTAATAATAGTGTTCAATTTGATAATATCTACTTATACACAAGCTTCTGAGGAAGATCGCTTCTTTTTCCTGTTAAAAATGCTAGAATGTCCTTACTGTCAATAGAAACACATGCTTCAGGGACTGATGTCGGTACTGACCTACCAGCTTTCAAACGTGTCCCCGGAGACGGCACAGAATGAGATGATGCATGATTAACAATAGCATTATATAGCACAGGGGCAAAAGTAGTTGGCTGTTGATGTTGAACCTTGGGTTTTGCATCAAGTTTCTCACAAACTGATTCCACACTCACAGTATTACAAATATGTTTATCTTCATGTTGTATGGGTGGCTCACCAGTAGAGACTCGTGGATATGGTGAATGATCAGGAGACATTGGTTTCTTTTCATGGGAAGACCTTTTCCTCTGTTTCCACTCCCTCCTTCGTTTCCCTTCATGCCGGAGTTGGGACGGCGACTTGTGCTTCCTGATAATTTGAACAGGAGGTGCCTGCACACTGTCACTCGCCTTTGAAGTATTAACATTTGGTTTACGATATGGCATGCTTACTTTTGTCCATTTTAATGTAAGGGAAACACTGTCCGTGTTCTCACTCAAAAGAAAAGAACAGTCTAAATTTGCGAGCTCCAAATCGTAAGTTTTCAAAATGTGCAACACTTTGTCCGGAATCATAGTGGTGAGTTGATCATTTTACAAATAAGTCACATCAGTCATCACGGCTTCGATACATGCAATACGGGACAGAAAGTCATTCAAGAAACAAAACGTGGTAAACATCTGCCTGACATCCGACACACGTTAATTAAACAAAAATACAACTCGACCGGCAAATGCCGGAGCTTAAACCACACTCAAAGTTATATCACTCTACATTATGTCCAATTTGGATTCTCCACCATGTACTGGGTTTGCGATGTGAGAGGATCATTAAGAGATGAATCGAAACAACTTCACTCTTTATTTTTTCATTTTATTCCCGGAACAGGAAGTCAAACAACAAAACATAAAAACAAGATACGGAGACGGAATACAATAATACACAAAAACGGTTAATTCCGGATATTCTATTGATGGTTATAATATAATATATACCATGTATATAACACACGGTCCATTTTTCTCTTTTTCTTAATGATTCCCTTGTACAGTTTCCCTCCATTTATCGTCGTTTTTTCTGGACAAATGGTGTCTGTTTAACAAGGTTTAACTGTTTATTAAAGATAGCTATATTTTTATATTTTAGAAACAACTACTGGGATGGTTGGGAGAATTACAGTTGTAACCTCCGACACGCCAGGAAATATTACTTGCCTCTGTAATACTAATGTGCAAAACAACACAACTCCACTCCATGGGGTCATTCCGTCCTCAACTGCCCACCATAATAGCCTGGTGATTTCAGGTTACGCCCCGGCATGTTCAGAAAGCATTGTGTGGGACTCAGGATTCCTGACAAGAGAAGAACAAATGGCACTATTGAGTGATTTGAAAAAGCAGCTGAATGTTGCGAAGAACACCACCAGCACGTACAAGCGTAGACATATCAGTGTTTATGACAACAGGGTCAGCGCTACATCTGTTGGCGCATTGGGTGTGTGTCTCCTTGTCGGCGTGTTTGGGACTTTTGTAGCGGCCGACGCATCAAGATTGTATACATATTGTAGAAAACTTTAACAAAATAAAAACATCGTTATTTCCCTGATAAAAATTGTGAAATGTACACTAAAGCAATTTGTTTGTTAGAGTTTTACGTCCTATTAACATCTATGGTCATTTAAGGACGTGCAAGATTTTTGTGTGCTTTTAAAATTAAAGTAGAAAAGAAAAAATGGACCATGAACTGCCCCTTATTTAGTTGTTGAATTAAAAAAAATACATTATAAGTTGACGAGATAAAGTTTATTGTTTTATCCGTTGGTATTGCTTTAATGCCATTTCCTGTCGAAAATGTTTGTATAACTTTCGTCCATATGTGCTGCATAATGCACGTTCCGTAATGCCTATAATTATTCTCTTCCTTATTTCCGACTTCAACTTTCAAACTCATCCTTTTTTCCCTTCTACAATCCGACTTTGGAACCAATTAGACCTAGACATAAGACACAGAGTTTCACATACAGCGTTTAAGAATTCTCTCCTAAATCTTCAAAATTGATGTGTTCCAAAATATTATCTGATTGGTGATAGAAAAATTAACATGTTACATACCAGATTAAGAAACAGAGCTAGTACCTTAAATAATGATCTATTCCATGCAAATCTAATCAATTTCCGACGCTGTCAATGCGGTCATCCTGTTGAAGATACGTATCATTTCTTTTTCGCTTGTAACAATTATGTTCAACAAAGAATTAAATTATATCGTTCACTTAACTATTTCATCCCTCTGGACATGCAGCTGATACTTTTTGGTAGTTTGGAAATAAGCCGACAGNATTAGTCGAAAATCATTTTTATCTTAAATGTTGAAGAGTCGTGTTTCTGGTCTTCCGCGATACAAACGGCACTAGTGAAACGAAAATTCTAGATTGGAATCGAATTTACAAGGAGAATGCAACAGAGGTACAGGAAGTGATGAACATTAGAAAAGCAGAGTGTTTTGAATAGTGGACAGTGTTACTAGTGCCGTCTGTGTCGGAGAAGATCACTACCACGATCTCAATATTAATTAATTTAAAAATTGCCATCTTGTATATATATATTTCATTTTGTTATAGGGAAAGGGCTTTACATAAGTTGGACAACTTGTGCCCAATCCCTTTTGTATATTAGATGCAAATAAAAATATGTTTAACTCAATGCACATTCTTTAAATAAAATGCTTATATTGGTAAGTTGATTTTGCAATAATTTTCGTTTGTTTTGAAATTAACGTGTTGGTTTGTAGCATTTGTTTGTTGATTTTGCAATAATGTCAGTTCATCAATAAAGAAAAATATGTTAGTCTTACTTTTGTTTAATTCAAATGTTTTCCATTACTTTTGAAAGACGATATGTTTCTGTTCCTTTCGTCTGTTAGTTTTGCAACAATAATTTTTTTATGTGATTTGAAATAAATATGTTAGTCTAACAATTGACCAAATGTTTTTGCAATAATGGCAGCTTGTTTTAAGAATACTCTTTGTTTTGGTAATAAAGTGCATTTCCCCTTTTAATAAGTAAATGAACAAACCAATAGTTTTTTTATATAATTAATTTTGTTAATGTCTGATTAATGTCTTATACCGTGATAAAATGCAAAAAAAAAAATTACATCTAATTCTTACTGTATTAAGCGTATATTTTGCGGCGTTTTTGTTGTTGCTATTATTGTGGTCCTAAAATATAAGTGAAAAAAATAAAACCCGAACACTCATTCACCTTGTGATGGACTGAATTTATAAGGGTCATTGGCCAAAAAAAGCATTTCGCGACATTTAGTTTCTGTAACTTTGCTCCAGAAACAAATCGCAATAATGTCACATCGTTTAACTGTAGGGCTGTGCAGTAATTGATATTGCACCGTTAAAACCATATGAACATTAATCGACAGGTTAAAATGTATTCTGTCACATAATCAACGCTTTTCAAAAATAATGTTTTATGTATGTAATTACTTGACAAATATATCCACTGGATTGTGACGTTAAGCAATTTCGGCGTCTTTCTTATCTATTCAAATACTCTGTAGGAAGAGTAATTAGCCCGTGCTCTGTGTTAATATACAGGCCATTGCATAGTTGAGCTGGCAAATTAGGGGATTACAAAGTAAACATTGAGTATAGTTATACAGCCCAGTTACCTTCGGAACGAGACATGCAAGGATCAAGGTCATGGCAACAAAGTTCGTACTAAATTGAGATCACTTCATTCGATTTTAATTTCATCATATCTAATAATACTAAAGGATTGAAAAACAGGTGTGTACTTATGAAAGTTATTTCCTTGTTGACATAAAAAAGCAATTAATACTATGATATATGTTTTAATTACAGATGTTAAGAACAAAATCAGTACACATGTTCCATTATAAGTCAATATCAACATCCAAAAAACTCATTAGTGTAGGAGAGGTAGCTCATGAATTTTCAATAGAGTGTTCACATCGTCGATTCATTCATTCTTCAAAACTGTACTTGAGAAAATAAGATAAAAGAAAAAGAAAAAAACCTGCAAGCTGGCGGCCGTTAGTGAGTTTTGAGTAGGTGAAATATGTTAAGTCCATGTTGGATATAATAATAAAATACTTTGCCATATACAAACGTTTTGTTTTGTTTTATTTGTCGTCCTTTTAACAGGTATGCTAATTTAAGGGCGTGCCAGGTTTTGGTGGTGAGGAAACCGGAGTACCCGGAGAAAAACCACCTACCTGTCGACTCCCCAATGTAGGCCTCGAACCCGCCCCCCTGTGGTTGAGGACTAGTTACCGTAGACGGTTAATCACTCGACATCGTGGCCCCAACATATACAATAGTAAGCAAATAGGTGAGTACCCTATTTGATCATAAGAAGAGAAAAATCCCTCTGATTTCAAATACCGATTTATGCTCCCACTTTATAGAAAAATATGAAAATTCCTCTCATATTATTTTCTTAATTGGTGAAACGGGAGTATTAATTTAGGTCTGTCTGTCACGATTCGTTTCCGTGCAATAACTACAATAAATGTTAACCGATTTTGGTCACAGGGTTAAAACCTTAAGGGCTTGGCCATGTTCGATGAACACTTTCAACAGACTCCTTTTGGCGGAGTAATGGCACCTTGAATAACAAAAAACGTCATTAACTGCCGCGCTTCGTTTCTGTGCAATAACTACAACAAATGTTAACCGATATTTTTCAAACTTGGTCACAGGGTTAAAAGCCTTAAGAGGTCGGCCAAGTGCGATGACCTCTTATATCGAACCCCATTTAACAGAGTATTGGCCCCTTGAATAACGAAAAACGTCATTATCTGCCGCACTTTGTTTCCTTGCAATAACTACAACAAATGATTACCGATATTTTTAAAACTTGGTCACAGGGTTAAATGCCTGAAGAACTTGGCCAAGTCCGATGTCCAATTAAATCGAACCCAATTTAAAGGAGTTATGGCACCTTGAATAACGAAAACCGTCTTTATCTGCCCCACTTCGTTTCCGTGCAATAACTACAATAAATGTGAACTGACTTTCTTCAAACTTGGTCACAGGGTTAAATGCATTACTGGCTCGGCCAAGTTCGATGACCACTTTAATCGGACACCATTTGGCAGAGTTATGGCCCCTTGATTAACAAAAAACGTCATTATCTGCAGTTATTGCTTATCGGTAATTACTCTAGCAAATATTTCCACCCATCTCGGGCACTCTTTGGTTTTCGTGTGATAATTGCTGTAGATATTGTTCAGATGTTTCAACCAAATTTCGTATGCACATCCGACTCATGCTAAGTTTGCCAACCGATGCGATTTTTGCATATTTACGGATAATCAATGATATGTAGGGCTTTTTTTCTCTTCAAGTTTCAAGCAATATATTATGTCTCAACAGCACGATACTCACATGTTTAAACCTAACCTCAATAACGTTAACCTACAATATGTCCTGCAAGCGGGGGATATAAATTCCACGAATTTGCTTGTTTATTACGGTTTGTCCTTAAACATCTTAGACAATAAAAAAGAGCAAGAGTTTCGTCTCATGACCTTAAACCCATATTCGTTTCTAGTAAAGTCTGCATAGATAATAAACTGGAGTGTTCACTACTTATTTATCAGTTGATATAAATGTATACCACTCTTTACTTCTGGCATCACTTTAAACCATCACCAATACAATTATTTTGACATGTTTTGCCATTCACATTAGGTTTGAATATATTTAGAGTGGGATATTCTACTACATTACATACTATTACACTGGTCTTATGTTATATATCCATTTCAATACATTGCTACCAGAAATTCACGATATTCACGTAAAGGATGTTTAGGAATCCCAAATACCAGTAAAAACTCTTCCTTAATTATATATTAACATCTCTCCCCTCTTCAGCTAAGTACACCCTTATTGGATATAAATCAGCATATACGCAGTGGGAAACGGTAGTATGAAAGCAGTTAGCAAATGTTCATATGAACATAAACCTATAGGTTATTATTTATTCTGTCACATAATCAACGCTTTTCATAAATAATGTTTTATGTATGTAATTACTTGACAAATATATCCACTTTATTGTGACGTTATGCAATTTCGGCGTCTTTCTTATCTATTCAAATACTCGATAGCAAGCGTAATTAGCCCATGCTCTGTGTTAATATACAGGCCATTGCATAGTTGAGCTGGCAAATTAGGGGATTACAAAGTAAACATTGATTATGGTTATACAGCCCAGTTACCTTCGGAACGAGACATGCAAGGATCAAGGTCATGGCAACAAAAGTTCGTACTAAATTGAGATTACTTTATTCGAATTTAATTTCATCATTATTATTATACTAAAGGATGGAAAAACAGGTGTGTACTAATGAAAGTTATTTCCTTATAAGTTGAAATAAAAAGGCAATTAATACTTTGATATATGTTTTAATTACAGATGTTAAGAACAAAATCATTACACATGTTCCATTATAAGTCAATATCAACATAAAAAAAAAATCATTATTGTAGGGGAGGTAGCTCATGAATTTTCAATAGAGTGTTCACATCGTCGATTCATTCATTCTTCAAAACTGTACTTGAGAAAATAAGATAAAAGCAAAAAAACACACCTGCAAGCTGGCGGCCGTTAGTGAGTTTTGAGTAGGTGAAATATGTTAAGTCCATGGTGGATATAATAATAAAATACTTTGCCATATACAAACGTTTTGTTTTGTTTTATTTGTCGTCCTTTTAACAGGTATGCTAATTTAAGGGCGTGCCAGGTTTTGGTGGTGAGGAAACCGGAGTACCCGGAGAAAAACCACCTACCTGTCGACTCCCCAATGTAGGCCTCGAACCCGCCCCCTGTGGTTGAGGACTAGTTACCGTAGACGGTTAATCACTCGACATCGTGGCCCCAACATATACAATAGTAAGCAAATAGGTGAGTACCATATTTGATCATAAGAAGAGAAAAATCCCTCTGATTTCAAATACCGATTTATGCTCCCACTGTATAGAAAAATATGATAATTCCTCTCAAATTATTTTCTTAATTGGTGAAACGGGGTTATTAATGGGGTCTGTATGTCTGTCACGATTCGTTTCCGTGCAATAACTACAATAAATGTTAACCGATTTTCTTCAAACTTGGTCACAGGGTTAAATGCCTAAAGGGCTCGGCCAAGTTCGATGACCACTTTCAGCAGACCCCATTTGGTGGAGTGATGGCACCTTGAATAACAAAAAAAAAACGTTATTATCTGCCGCACTTTGTGTCCGTGCAATAACTACAACAAATAATAATCGAAGTTTTTCAAACTTGGTCACAGGGTTAAATGCCTTAAGAGCTCGGCCAAGTTCGATGACCACTTAAATCAAACCCCATTTAAGGGATTTATGACCCCTTGAATATCTGCCGCACTTCGTTTCCGTGCAATAAGTACAACAAATGTAAACTGACTTTCTTCAAACTATGTCACAGGGTTAAATGCATTACTGGCTCGGCCAAGTTCGATGACCACTTTAACCGGACACCATTTGGCAGAATTATGGCCCCTTTATTAACGAAAAACGTCATTATCTGCAGTTATTGCTTATCGGTAATAACTCTAGCAAATATTTGCCAAATTCCTTCAAACTTGATAACTATGTTTGTGTTTCTCTGTCTTTCCACCCATCTCGGGCACTCTTTGGTTTTCGTGTGATAATTGCTGTAGATATTGTTCAGATGTTTCAACCAAATTTCGTATGCACATCCGACTCATGCTAAGTTTGCCAACCGATGCGATTTTTGCATATTTACGGATAATCAATGATATGTAGGGCTTTTTTTTCTCTTCAAGTTTCAAGCTTTATATTTTGTCTCAACAGCACGATACTCACATGTTTAAACCTAACCTCTATAATGTTAACGCACAATATGACCTGCAAGCGGGGGATATAAATTCCACCAATTTGCTTGTTTATTACGGTTTGTCCTTCAACATCTTAGACAAGGAAAAAGAGCGAGAGTTTCGTCTCATGACCTTAAACCCATATTCGTTTCTACTAAAGTCTGCATAGAAAATAAACTGGAGTGTTCACTACTTATTTATCAATTGATATAAATGTATACCACTCTTTACTTCTGGCATCACTTTAAACCATCACCAATACAATTATTTTGACATGTTTTGCCATTCACATTAGGTTTGAGTACATTTAGAGTGGGATATTCTACTACATTACTTTCTTCATACTATTACACTGGTCTTATGATATATATCCATTTCAATACATTGCTACCAGAAATTCACGATATTCACGTAAAGGATGTTTAGGAATCCCAAATACCAGTAAAACTCTTCCTTAATTATATATTAACATCTCCCCCCTCTTCAGCTAAGTAAACCCTGATTGGGTATAATTTAGCATATACGCAGTTAGCAACTGCGTTCATACTCAAAATGAAGGTCAATCCAAATTTACTTCAAGTTTTATTCAAGAGCGGTTATCATTCAATCACGATAAGTAGAGCGATTCATAAAAATCTCCTTACAACCTATCAACAATCTTTCATAATATCGATATTTTAAAAAGGAAAAGTTACTCTTGATCAATAATATGTCGAGATTAGCCCTTCATTAGGTATTGAATGGCCTTATGTTTCATCCATGTATGAAAACGTGAACTTCCCATTCGAACAGGAAGTTTTCTTTATTATTCATAATGAAGAAGGTCTTGGACGTAGAGCGGCTGATGCCATTTAGCCTTTTACGTTCCCGGTAGGAAGTGTAGATGTAATAAAGCCGTCATCACGATGTAAAGACTCCTAGTGGCAATAGGTCTTATTTATAAAGTAGTCTTCATGTGCCTTAGTACTGGCTGCGAGGACAAACTACTGACATAAACATTAATTCTCTCGACCGTCCATTGCTGAATGATAACATTTCATTCGTTGTCGATATTGTACTTCCGTTTCATCAAGAAAAAGAAAAAAAACTGAAATGAGCAAACTCAGTACCATAGACGAAGTTGGAGGTTTTACATTGCTTTTGCAGGGCTCCAAAACATATTGTTAAAAATTCTTTTTGTATGAGTGAACTCTAGCAGTAAAAATATAATAAACGCCTAAATATTTTGGTTTTAAAATGCTTTAAAACTGAAACGTGAAACTGATCAGTTATGTAGAATTATCAAGACTTTCGGTGATACTGTGTTTCACACAATGACGTCGAGATGAACTTTTTAACCCAAAGATGATAACATTTTATTGTAATTTGATGTCAATATGTTCCATATGTGCTGTTGAAACAATTTCATGGTGTGCCACGGGAAGTAACTCGTATATGTTTCGGCAAAATGACGTGAAATCGATTACAAGTAGGCAACACCGTCTGAAATTTAAAGGGGCTCGTCGGGGAAAAAATAATAATAAATAAATGGGTCTAAATGCGTTCTCTGGCCTTCCAAAAGTTATACCACGGCAATATGATGGTGTGTCGACTTCTGCTTGCAATGTCCAGTTTTGACCACTGAAATCTCGGGGAAGCCCCGCGTAAATTTAGGGCAGATCTATTTATATATGTCACGTGGTTGTTTCGAAAGTGAGGCAGTGAAAATAACAACAATAGCACGCCGTCATGTGTCATGTCGGACTCATTGTTTTAAAAGGTCATGTATGATGCAAGTGTAGTAGACCTACCTATATGTTGTTGTTATATATAACGGTATTGATACCTCGTGCCTGTCATGACTTTTGCATGCATCTTTTTCTTTCACCGCGATGCTTACATTTGGCCTTGTTGTTGACGCGCGTGCGGTAAAATTACATCACTGATCTGGGTCAATTGAGAGTTTTAGACTGTCAAGTGACGATTTAGGATTTCTTTAATATAATTATAATTTTTACTCTTAGGGAGTGAATTTCAGCAAAATTTGAATCGGTATATTTCATAAGAAGGTATTTTAAACATGTGTATGCCATTTTAGCAAATATGACATTTTTTCCCCGACCAGCCCCTTTAAGGAATAATCAGTAGTTATATAAGTAGCAATCATGAACATATATAACACAGTGAAATCTAGATGATTTTCCTTTATTTATTACAGAATACATCAATAGGCTCACATGAAATAACAAAAAAGTATCAAACTGAGATTAACTCTTTCAGCTTAGGAATTTAGGATTGTGTCATTTCAAAATATTTTATTAAATCATTCAATGGGAATTGGGCAACAGGCAAAGCCTATACAAGCCCTACCCCAGGAGGTACATCTCAAACAATAGCAATATAATGAACTATGAATATTTACATAATGAACATGCTTTAGGAACATAATAATTATATCAGTGCCAATGATGATAGGAGACACCATACATACACACATGCGTGCATACATACATGTACAAACATACATACACTCAAACATACATACATGCATGTACACACACATAAATGCATACATTCATACATACATGTACAAACATACATACACTCATACATAAATACATGCATGCATGCATGAATTTAGGATTGTCGGGTGGTTATGTGTTATAGCGCACTTGCCTCTCACCAAGTCAAGACGGCCGTGGTTTGATTACCTGATGATACGTTCAAGGTGTTGGGTCACCTTCGCGGTTTAAATAGCAACGATCGCACGTAACTGCAAAGTAGCTTCCTCTTATCAATAGCTGCAGAAATTCTAATCAAACCAAGTATAGGCTCAACAATATCTGACCTGGCACGACGATCAGCTCCAAGAATGACCTTAGCAGCGTAATGTTGAAAGCGACTAAGTTTCGCGAGGTCGGTATTACCGAGTTGAACCCAGTGCTCACATCCATATAGAATTGAAGGTAGTATCACTTTCTTATAAAGACTGATTTTTACTAAAGGATTGATATCACATGCTGAGGGACAAAGCCCTATGATAGAATGTAGCGTCTTTCTCCCTTTGTCACACGCTGCCTGGATGCGTTCGGCGTTAGATATTTGCGAGCTTACAACNTCTTGGGATGTAATTTCCAATAACAACAGTTTTACACTTTGAGTGATTAAATACGAATTTCCACTCACGACTGTATTCATAGCAAATGTTCAGAAGCTTTTGAAGTGAAAGCGGGGAAGTTGTGATCAAGGATATGTCGTCGGCTAACGTCGGATTTCCAGTTAATAAGCATTGGACTTTAGCACCAAGCTTACTATTCTCTAACTTGCAAAGAAGGGAATCGATGAATGTTTGGTATAGAAATGTCGACAGTTCTCCTCCTTGTCGAACCCCTGACTCAACAGGAAACCAAGGTGACGTCGTTCCCTGCCACGTCACAGCGCTCACCATATCGGTGTAAAACTCGCGAATACACTGGAAGGGTTGTCCATTGACTCCAAGATCTTTTACTTTTGTCATTAGCCCTCCGTGCCAAACAGCGTCGAAGGCCTTTTAACAGGTTTGTTCACACATTAAAGCCCTATGCTAGCTTCCATCCGGACTTCCATCCATAACTTCGCGGTTTAAATATCAACGATCGCACGTAACTGCATAGCAAGCGTATAATATTACCGAGCATAGTAATCGCAGTGGCTATGTACAAACCCTAAAACTGTACAGACGTGTTAATCCGTTTACCAGTCGACCAAACTGCAACAAGATCGATTTCAAACCCTACCCTACCCTACCAGGGCTACTTAAAACAATGACATATAATTATAAAACAACTGCGATGTACATGCTTTTATTGAACGGTGAACAAACGTCCGTGGCGGCGCTTTTCTCGTGCTTTACCCAAGTACAATATACGTGTGTAGTATGTCACTAGGCAGTGTTGTACGACATTTAGTCCCCGTTTTAAAGTCCCCATTTAGACAACCGTGAAATATAAGCCTCGAGAAATAAAACAACTACACAGAAATCTATTTATATATGTTTGCAATATGTATATAAACGTAATGCATCGGCCGCTACAAGAGTCCCAATCAGGCCGACAAGTAGACACACACCCAAGGCGCCGACAGATGTAGCGCTGTGCCTGTTGTCATAAACACTGGTACGTTTGCGCTTATACGAGCTGGTGGTGTTCCTCGCTACACTCAGGAGCTTTTTCAAAACACTCAATAGTGCCTTTTTTTCTCTTTTGTTCAGAAATGTCGATCCATTTCCCCACACAGTGTTCCTTGAGCAAGCCGGGACGTATCCTGCCATTACCAGGCTCTTATGGTGGACAATCGACGACGGAATGATTCCGCGAACTAGACTTGTGTTGTTTGGCGCAGTTGTGTCACAGAGGCAGGTCGTACTTTCTAACATTACTGGTGTAGATGCTGTAGATCCGTTAACAATCCCGGTGGTCGTTTCTGAAACAAAGATAGTTTTCTAAATTACAGGTGGCAACTTTAGTTCTACCTAGCATTCCAGAATTTAGGTCATTTAAACAGCTTAGACGTCGTTTCTGAAATAAATGAATTAGTTATATTATATTTAACTTGAAACATTTGACGTACCTTTTAAAAAAAATGCATTATGACAAATTAATGCAGTTCTTTCAGTGTGTTAATAATTCATGTAGTTTTTTAATGAGAACTTTTAAATTTGCTGCACAGAGTCGTGAATTGTTGTAGTTATTTCCGTTCTAGCAGTAGTAGCACTTATCACTTCTGTTTCAGGTGTGGTATCTTCAGTTAAAGGGGTATGTGTAATTTCTACTTTCGTCGGATACTAGTAAGTGTTTGTTGAAGTAGTGGCTGTTTCCTCTAAGTAATAAGATAGCATTTCATCTAAACAAAATAACATTTTTGTGAGTTAACAAATTTCTCTTTGCTGATTTTACTTGAAGTGGTAAATTCCAGATATTTCAGTCTCTTGATGATAAATATTAAACAAATAAAAAATATAATGAAAATGCTACAAACCTCCAAGGGAGTCGCTAGTTGTATCAGTTCCCTCTGTTGTTGTTGTTGTTGTTGTTGTTTTTGTTGTTTTTGTTGTTGCTGCTGCTGCAGTAGTGGTAATTTCCTCTAAGAAGATGATTAGTTAAAGAAAAACTATTAAATATAAAAATATAATACATTATGGTTATAACATTTTCGGACTTTAATTGAAATTAAACGTGTCGCAACGTTTCAAGACTGACTGGTCCCTTTGTCAAGCTAGCTATGTTTTTTTGGCTTACAAACCCCCAAAATATATTAACTACATCTTGCTTTCATTTAAAGAAGAACAAATAAAATATAGATTCATTGTTACTTTTTATTTTGGGTCACATGAGTTGTTTTAAACAAACGGCATCGAGTTGCATAAAAAAAATAAAAAAATATTGTCCGTTATCATGTAGCCAAGCCAACCAGCCGACGATATTTTGGTAAATACATTTAAAAATATCAAGCTAACATCAATACCAAGTAACACAGGAGATATGCAACAAACAATTGTGAATTAATGTGACGGCGAGACATCATTTTATTTAGACACATTTCTCATCCCATTGCTAATAGCTCTTTGGTTTTACCTGTTAGCATTTGGCAGATAAATTGACGCCGTCTTGAACATGAACTTGTCTTCATTTGGCCTTTCAACAGCCGGATACATTTGCACCGATGACACTGATCAGGTTCGTCATAACCCCATGTACTCCATGTTGCCAGGTCACCACCGTCCCAGGTATAATTTACACACAGGGACGTTGTTGTGTATAGGCCAGTCCAGAAAGAGCTCGTCGATCTGAAATATAGTCACACTTCACTAATACTTGTATAACTCAGTTAGTATATAGTCACACTTCACTTATACTTGTATAACCCAGTTAGTATATAGTCACACTTCACTTATACTTGTGTAACTCAGTTACTATATAGTCACACTTCACTTATACTTGTGTAACTCAGTTAGTATATAGTCACACTTCACTCATACTTGTATAAATCAGTTAGTATATAGTCACACTTTACTAATACTTGTATAACTCAGTTAGTATAAAGTCACACTTCACTAATACTTGTATAACTCAGTTTGTATATAGTCACACTTTACCTGTTAGCATTTGGCAGATAAATTGACGCCGTCTTGAACATGAACTTGTCTTCATTTGGCCTTTCAACAGCCGGATACATTTGCACCGATGACACTGATCAGGTTCGTCATAACCCCATCTACTCCATGTTGCCAGGGCACCACCGTCCCAGGTATAATTTACACACAGGGACGTTGTTGTGTATAGGCCAGTCCAGAAAGAGCTAGTCGATCTGAAATATAGTCACACTTCACTAATACTTGTATAACTCAGTTAGGATATAGTCACACTTCACTAATACTTGTATAACTCAGTTTGTATATAGTCACACTTTACCTGTTAGCATTTGGCAGATAAATTGACGCCGTCTTGAACATGAACTTGTCTTCATTTGGACTTTCAACAGCCGGATACATTTGCACCGATGACACTGATCAGGTTCGTCATAACCCCATCTACTCCATGTTGCCAGGGCACCACCGTCCCAGGTATAATTTACACACAGTGACGTTGTTGTGTATAGGCCAGTCCAGAAAGAGCTAGTCGATCTGAAATATAGTCACACTTCACTAATTCTTGTATAACATATAGTCACACTTCACTTATACTTGTATAACCCAGTTAGTATATAGTCACACTTCACTTATACTTGTGTAACTCAGTTACTATATAGTCACACTTCACTTATACTTGTGTAACTCAGTTAGTATATAGTCACACTTCACTCGTACTTGTATAACTCAGTTAGTATATAGTCACCCTTCACTTATACTTGTATAACTCAGTTAGTATATAGTCACTCATCCCATTGCTAATAGCTCTTTGGTTTTACCTGTTAGCATTTGGCAGATAAATTGACGCCGTCTTGAACATGAACTTGTCTTCATTTGGCCTTTCAACAGCCGGATACATTTGCACCGATGACACTGATCAGGTTCGTCATAACCCCATCTACTCCATGTTGCCAGGGCACCACCGTCCCAGGTATAATTTACACACAGTGACGTTGTTGTGTATAGGCCAGTCCAGAAAGAGCTCGTCGATCTGAAATATAGTCACACTTCACTAATACGTGTATAACTCAGTTAGTATATAGTCACACTACTCTAATTCTTGTATATCTCAGTTAGTATATAGTCACCCTTCACTAATACTTGTATAACTCAGTTTGTATATAGTCACACTTCACTAATACTTGTATAACTCGGTTAGTATATAGTCACACTTCACTTATACTTGTGTAACTCAGTTAGTATATAGTCACACTTCACTCGTACTTGTATAACTCAGTTAGTATATAGTCACACTTCACTCATACTTGTATAAATCAGTTAGTATATAGTCACACTTCACTAATACTTGGATAACTCAGTTAGTATATAGTCACACTTCACTCATACTTGTATAAATCAGTTAGTATATAGTCACACTTCACTAATACTTGGATAACTCAGTTAGTATATAGTCACACTTCACTTATACTTGTGTAACTCAGTTAGTATATAGTCAAACTTCACTTATACTTGTATAACTCAGTTAATATATAGTCACACTTCACTTATACTTGTGTAACTCAGTTAGTATATAGTCACACTTCACTCATACTTGTATAAATCAGTTAGTATATAGTCACACTTCACTAATACTTGCATAACTCAGTTAGTATATAGTCACACTTCACTCATACTTGTATAAATCAGTTAGTATATAGTCACACTTCACTAATACTTGCATAACTCAGTTAGTATATAGTCACACTTCACTTATAGTTGTATAACTCAGTTAGTATATAGTCACAATTCACTAATACTTGTATAACTCAGTTAGTATATAGTCAAACTTCACTAATACTTGTATAACTCAGTTAGTATATAGTCACACTTCACTATTACTTTGTAACTCAGTTAGTATAAAGTCCATCAATTAAGGGTTTATTCGAGTTCAAGATATTCAATTTTAAATATGTGTTTTCGATGTGACCTTTTTAAAAACAATATTTGACTTTCGAAGTCGAAGTTCATGAAAAGCGTTCAATCATTTCTTTAAAAGAACAAAATACTCTTAAACCATTATTTATTCTAACAAAATGTGATATACTGAACTAAAGGTGAAAAGCAGTGTCCTCGGGACATACAATCCCGTACACAGCACTAAATACAGAGTTGAAAGCAATAAAAAACACGTTAAAACAATTGTTAAAAACAGCAACAAGAATACTAGATAAATACATATCGGTAAGACGTTTACACCATTATTTTGGCATCGGTATGTTCTTGCCATGGCCAGAACAAGATCACATTATGCTATATTTATCAATATAATATACAAAAAGATAATTCATATTAAAGATTAACAAAGATATAGGTTTTAGTGCTACCGAAGTGATGAAATTTACATGATTCCTCCAAACTTGTTATCCATTCTGATCAGGTCGTTCATGTCCTGTTTACTGTTGATCCTCACCAGTTTCCCCCCGTCCTCAGCGCATTTGTTTCGTGCGTCAGGCCACGTCATGCTGTCATTGTGGAGAACGTAGATGCTGATTGCTGTAAAGTATATTTTTAGTCAAGTTCATAAGAATATGCTGTTCAGTTTTATTTTTCACGCTTTTTTACAGCTAGATGTCATTTTTAAACATGTAAAGACTTATGCGACTTTTTGCGAGGTATACGGAGGTCTGATAAATAGATTTAATAATATTTCATAAGTAATTGTTACATACTTACGTTTCTTGTAACAAACGATCCTGTTGCCAATATATATTCCCACGTGCAATGCTCTTTGTGAAATTTGAGATTATAAAAAAAAAAAAATAGCCCGTTAAGAACCCCAATAAATTACTCCACAAAGGATCGTCTAAACAGAAATATCCCCTATTAAACAGAGAGGTAATCGTCGTCTTATTTCCCATTAATATATATCTGTCGGTATAAAACTGTAAGTCCCGAATAGATAGTACATTAGACGCAAAAAATCCCAACAAACAATAAATCGCGCAAAGGAACTCAACAGGTGAACATCGCAAACATACGTTTAAAGGCCAATAGTGGAAAGCATTATTTACATTTGTATCACGTCAGTTATATAACACATGCAGATTTTCGTTGGTCAACATGAATGTATTGATGGAATACAGGTAATGCACGCGACCAAATTATGCATGATCATGCTGTTCGAAGGATTTCCTACGTATACCGAGTGAAAACAACCAAACAAGTAGCATGCACCAGTAGGGTCTGTTGAGCGTTTACAGCGAACTTCAAGGAGCGTCGTGCCCACAAGTTAACGGTACGGTATTTGTTATGCTTCCTTATACATGTTTCTACCACAATACGCTGTGTTGTTCCACTATCAGATCATTGTATAAACATGCAGACTGTTTAATAAATATGAGTTTTACACCACACGTGGTATATGACCATCCGTAGTTTTGATTGGTCGAGAAGATGAACCTTGACCGGACCGCGTGCTGTTTTGTTTACGTCGTCTGCTGTCAACGTCCGGCAAATGTTGGTGACTTTTGTGAGGTTATGCGATGGGAAAAGGGGGTTATTAAGGCAATAAGAAAAGAAGATGATGCTTAAAGATTTGATCGCTTGTTTCAGGCAAAATTGCTACAGATGCTCGATATCGTTTCGACGCCATACCGTCGCGTATCCAGGTCGTGAAACCCAAACAAGATCTGTAACAGTGTCCTAAAATATTTCGTTCTCTCAATGTCCCGTAATCAATATTTGGAGAGCCTGTTTACTGCGGAACTCTCACTATAAACGTCAATCATAGAACCTCACGAAGAAACGTCCCATGCCTATGGTTTTGGACATTGACAGCGATTAGTTCGTCTTCATCACTTGGCGGGAGGCAGACTTCGTACGATATGCTTACGCGCATATAGTCCGTGGTTAATATATATTAATTCATGCAATATTGCATACTCTCAATATCTAAAGTCGTTCATCTATTATTTTTTTTCACGAAGTTGTTGCCGAAACATAAATTTTGAAAATGATTAAATTTGTAAAAAATATTGATGAGTGACTTTTTACATATGTGTCATATCACTACGCCAGCCTTGTCAACAAACACATGTGTGGATGTTATTCAAATCAGGAAATACTCCAGCTGTTTCCGACTGAGATTGTGGTAGAAACAGATCACACAACGAGTGGTTGTTGAATATGGTATTTATTTCACTCTTGTTAGTTAATTTTCAAAAGCTAAATCGTGTCTTTTGTAACTTTTGAAAATTAACTAACTCGAGTGAAATAAATACCATATTCAACAACCACTCGTTGTGTAACCTCTATATATTTGAAGAGGAAACAATCCTATTTATTTTGTATCTTTTTATGGAGAGAATTGAAAAAAAGCTACATTCAATATACATTGTATCATGGGAATGTCATTGATGATAAGGTTCTTTTATGCGTATGGGGTGTAGAATAGGAAAATTCCATCCGAGTGGTTTTCAAATTGGTTAGAACCGAGGCTTGCTGAGGGGGAAGTGGTTAACACACATATGGAATTGTCCCTCTCCTACACCTCTCGGCATTAAAGAGTATTTCTCTCTCATTCAAATCACAATAAATAGCTCAGAAACCACACAGACGCGTTGTAATTCTACATCGGTATGTTCCCGGTGTCGGGACATCACATTGTTATTGATGCCGTTATTCATGGAAAATTCAAAATAAATCAATAAAATCATACTAAAATGAATAATAACAAAATAATTAAATAAATTGACAATCACGTCCAAATATACGGTTGATGCGCTGTCAGAACAGGGTGATAAAAAAAAATGAAATATAATAAAATAATAAATAAAAAAGATAATAAATGAAATTAACAATCATGTTCGAATGTATATTTTAAAGTAATTATGAATATACGGTTGTTTCAGTTTAATGCTATTTAAGTTTTGTATCATAAAATTTCAACATAGTTTTACAAAATTAGTTTTATTTGATCTTATAGAATAGTAACGTTAAAGACTAATATACAAAACATTTGTTCTAGTATCTAAGTTTAACATAAGCGTAGTCTACAAATATATGGTGTTTGCACAGTTGAAATAGGAACGAATAATATAACATTGATAAACAAAATGAATGGTGCTTGTTATTTTGTAATATAAACCAATAATGCTACTGTACAGTTGAGATGCATTTGTTCTATTAAGAAAGCCAAGTTTAACATCGATATACGTAAGGAATTGTGACTGCTGTATTGTTATCGCTAAGTTAAAAAAAAAATATGCAAAATGAAAAATGTCTTAGCTTTCTTGTAATTGCCATGTTTGACATTTATGTAAAAATTGAACTGTGTTTGCTCTTTTCAAGATTTACATTGATATATAAAATGATTTGTATTTTCGCTATTGAAATAGCCAAGTTTAACATTATATAAATGAATTGTGTTTGCTCTATTCAAGATTTACATTGATATATAAAATGATTGGTATTTTCGCTATTGAAATAGCCATGTTTAACATTATATGAATGAATTTTGTTTGCTCTATTCAAGATTTACATTGATGTATTAAATGATTTGTATTTTCGCTATTGAAATAGCCAAGTTTAACATTATATTAATGAATTGTGTTTGCTCTATTCATGATTTACATTGATATATATAATGATTTGTATTTTCGCTATTGAAATAGCCAAGTTTTAACATTATAAAAATGAATTGTGTTTGCTCTATTCAAAATTTACATTGATATATAAAATGATTTGTATTTTCGCTATTGAAATAGCCAAGTTTTAACATTATAAAAATGAATTGTGTTTGCTCTATTCAAGATTTACATTGATATATAGAATGATTTGTATTATCGCTATTGGAATAGCCAAGTTTAACATCATATAAATGAATTTTGTTTGCTCTATTCAAGATTTACATTGATATATAGAATGATTTGTATTTTCGCTATTGGAATAGCCAAGTTTAACATTATATATATGAATTGTGTTTGCTATATTCAAGATTTACTTTGATATATAAAATGATTTGATTTTCGCTATTGAAATAGCCAAGTTTAACATTATATAAATGAATTGTGTTTGCTCTATTCAAGATTTACATTGATATATATAATGATTTGTATTTTCGATATTGAAATAGCCAAGTTTAACATTATATAAATGAATTGTGTTTGCTATATTCAAGATTTACTTTGATATATAAAATGATTTTATTTTCGCTATTGAAATAGCCAAGTTTAACATTATATAAATGAATTGTGTTTGCTCTATTCAAGATTTACATTGATATATAAAATGATTTGTATTTTCGCTATTGAAATAGCCAAGTTTAACATTATATAAATGAATTGTGTTTGCTCTATTCAAGATTTACATTGATATATAAAATGATTTGTATTTTCGCTATTGAAATAGCCAAGTTCAACATTATATAAATGAACTGTGTTTGTTTCATTGTACTAAACAAGTTTAAAAATTAAGGTAAATATGACTTATGTTTGCTTCATTGTAAAAGCCAAGTTAACTATTACTAGTTACTATTGTGTTTAATCAATTGTAATAGCCAAGTTAAACATTCAACAAAATGAATTGTATTTGCTCTTTTGTAAGAGTCAAGTTTAACAATGAGTAAGGTTAACATGAAATGTGTATGGAATGTTTAGAATGAGTGTACTGTGAAGAGTATGTTATAGTCTCCCAAATATTGGCATGTGTATGTGCTTTCAAAAACTGAATAAAAATATCAGGGATTATATCGATATACAAAATGAACATGTGTTAGCTTTGTTGTAAAAGACAGGTTTAAGATTGATATACTATACGATGTGTGGTTGCTCTAATGGGATATTCATGTTTAACTTTAATGTACAAATTGAACTGTGTTTGCTTTATTGCAGTAGCCACGTTTATCAAGGATGTATAACATGTAATGTCTTTGCTTTCTTGAAATAACCCAATTTAACATAAATGTGCAAAATAACTGTGCTTGCTCTATTGTAATTGCCAAGTTTAACATTGATATACAAAATGAATGTAGTTTAAAACAATGAAAGGTTTTTGCTTTATGTTATAGAAACGTTCCATATTAATGTAAAAAATTATTGATTTTCCTCCTGTTGTAAGCAAAATTTGATATAAATGTACAAAATTGTGTTTTCCCTGGTGCATAGCACAGATCAGATAGCAATTCAATAGTGTTTTGAATTACAAAGTTTCAAAATAATTCAAAAATGAATCGTTTTCCTTCATTGTCAGCAAAGTTTAAGATTAAATTTCTTTTTTTTAGAATAATTCAAACACTTTACAACAAAGTTTATGATCAATATAAAAAATTGAATTAGGAGAGTTTAAATCTAATAAACAAAATGAACGTAGTCTTTATTGTAATATCAGTGTTGAACATAAGCAGATGAGATAAGTTAGAAAGATTCTGTTTTTTCTCTTGTATATAATCGAATATTTTTTTAGATAATCATTAACCAGCAAAAAGATATACTTGACCTTCTATGTCATTCTGCTTCTGTAAGGTACATGTACAAGTCACAAAAACCACACAGAAAAGATAGAGTGCCTCTCTAATCCGTGAACCACCGAACATAGTTCCTGCTGTTAGATGATGCTGTTAGATGGTGACACTTTGAAGTAGTTTTGAATGATAACGGGTTGCTATTGAACGTTTCCTCGCAGCCACACGTTTCACATGCCTTTTCGGATTATATAATGGGAATCCACATTAAATTTTAATGGATACAATTGCCTAATTGCTTTGTCAAAACGTTACTGGCGCCGATGGAAAACCTCAACTGGGACATTAAAAACCATATATACTCGACAAATGGAATGGTATGATATAACTGTCTATAAAAGGGTTATTGAGTATGGCCTTTGGGAAGAGAGATGGTAAGATAAGCATGCTAAGTAGATTTAATTATTAATTGTTTTACAATGATGCATTAACGTTGTTTTCAACATGCACGTTACACCTACATTTTCATGTAAAACTTTACCAGGCGTGTTGCTTACACTTATAAGTGGAATAAATTACATAGATGAATTGATGTACGTCAGATTGGATTCTAGAGAAGAATTCGAACCTCCTTTTCTCGGCTTGTTGTACCATCGACGCATCACTGCGCTTAATCTTTAAAAGCTTTTCGTATGCAATTCGAGTGCTTATTTTCGATTCCCTATTTTCATTTAAAAACAAAGGAAAAGATTTTTCCAAACGGTCTATAAAGTTATTAGCATTTCCCTATAATGTATATTATCAGCCAAAGATAAGAAGTAAGCAAGCAAGCGAGCATATATACATACTGCCAATTTAGTGTGCAAACACAGAGATTATGTATAAAGTACATTGTATGATATATTTTCAAATTAAATTTCCAGAATTTGTTTTCGGAATTATGAAAAAGAATATTTGACCAAATAGTACTCTTGCCTACCACTTCGGTTTAAACCCCACGTTTTTTGTTCTAGAAACATAAAACTTCGAAAATTAAAACCTTCAAAATAACAGCACTGTTGCAATGTTGTAGGCGTACACACAGGGCCGAATTGTTCAATGTATACTTAGCTTTTAAACAAGTCAACGAATACAATTCCTTCAACAGGGCTTACATTCAAAACTTAAACTGCAAGTGTATGGGTTCATAATGATAATGTGAAGATAAAAATCAACAAAAATATAAAGTTTTCAAATATGTCTAAAAAATAAGTTTGTATTCACGGCTTTTTAAGCAAGTCAGTTTTTGAACAACGAGACAACGTAGTTTTTTCTTTCTTTTGTCGTGTGCGATCAATAGGAACAGAAATACACGAAGATCGGTTTCCGTTGAAAGGCAATAAATAAATGAGTAACTAGTATATATATATATATATATATATATATGTATACTTCTGAATGTTGTAGAGTTAGAGTTCGACTCCTCTATAATTTAATAGCAAAAGTCATTTGATGGCCAGAAATGCCTCATTTAGACAATTTCAAGCTGTCTGTCATAAAAATAGACAGGTGAACTGCTGGAGACTACGATGACATGCAACAAGGCTGAAATCTTGTGAAACGATAGGGCTAATACACACAGCATTTGATATAGCGCCCAATCTAGCTAGAATAAGCAACTCTAAAGCGCTTTACAGTACATTAATATACAATATAAACAATCAATACAATTACCATATACATTAATCTACTACTAGTCCTATGCCACCTGGCTAATATCTCCCTATGTGTGTATGCATGCATGTGTGCTGGAGATGTATTGTGTTCTGATTTATTGGGACCGTGTTTCCAACGGTATAATTTATAGTGCCACCTAACTTGAATGCTACATCACAGAACCGCAACATCCACTCCGGACCATTTTATACTCCACCTGAGTTGTTGGAGTTGTGTGGGCAGGAGAAAACACTTTCCCTGAATATTCCATGCGTACGACGACTTCGGGGATCGAACCCCAGCCGCGTACGTTGAAGGCCGGAGCGTTAACCACTCCATAACCGCCCACGACATGGCGGATATCACAATATAGACACCAATTGCAAAACCAGAAGGGCTGATTATATAGCAGCAGTTGCCATTAAGTCGACAGACGATTAACAATAAATACTCACGGAATGCGTATGCATGATGTTATTTCAATCAATCAAATTCACCAATCTATCGACATCGCTTGTCAACACATAGAACGAACATTTAAACAGATTTACAAGCACTATATCAAGTTACCTTTGCAGCAAGTTAAGTGGAACATTCTGAACGTGAGCTTGACAGGTTTAAAGTCGATCTAGAGGTTAAGCGATGTGTTTGTTTGTCCCCTAGCAAATCTTCAAATGCATACAGAATTGAATGCAGGTAACCTTACTCGGCAAACGAAACCAATCCCGCGACTCGCTTGTTTACCGGCACATTTGCCGGGGAGGGTTTTGTAAGAGCTTTGGTCTGTTGGAAAATAACACATGCACACGCAAGGTCTATCATCTAATAATCCATTATTAACAAATGAAAAGTGTCGTTACATCGCAAACGTGGTACATTGTAGAATCAAAAATCGATTCGGCCGGTTTAAGACCGTATTCCTATTTAAATATATTCTGATTTTGTTTCTGTCGTTGGGTTATCGAAATGTTATGCATCTAAATAATCACTATAATCCTCTCTTCTCGTTATACTTATTGAAAGTAAAACATGATGTGTGTTGAAATTCAGAAAGAGGTATAAAGTATGAAATATTTATTGTTTATAGTTATATATTTTATAGTTGACATATAGATAACCAGCGTTCCTACAACAGTGATCACGGATTCTTCTCCTTGGTCGACTACAGGTGAGGAAGACAGAAAATAACAAAGACATTCTTCTTTTATATTAAATTTTGCATGTCTAATAGTTATGTATGCAAGAAATGTTTGATATACTTTAATCACGTGTTTACCGCGTAATTTAGTGAATAAACTGATATAATGTATTCCGCATGTGAACTCATATAATGTTACTTATTTCGACGTCATAAAATATTGATGAAACGTCACTGGGTTTCAGAGCATATTATGCCGTCACCACGGACACAGTAGATCGAGAGTCTGAACTGCGGAAACCTAGACTGCAATTTTGACCTTAAAATGCATTTTATTCGCTATGTTTACAAACTTTTCTCGGTCATGTGATAAAAAGGACCATGCTTTCTATATGAAATAGCACTCATGTAAGATCCAATGTATATTATATAGAAAACCCATTAAAAGAGGTTAGGAAAGGTGAACATAATGCATACTCATTTGCAGTTGCGTTCAGCCTAACTAAAACGACCGGGGTTCGGAACGAGAACACAACATGTCTATGTGATCCGACATTCAACTTTAGTTCGGGGCTGATGACAACATCCAACGAAGACACGAATCGATCGGGGTTTGTTCCCGCATGCAACACAGACTTCATCATAAAACATATAACACATTGTCGATTTGAATGAACATGTTAAAGAATAACTGTAACTAAGTATGGAAAACAGTTTGATCCGACATGACCATAACTGCAGTAAGTCATTTCTTCCTCACGGTATGGTAGCGAAATCGGTTATAGCGATAGTATATCAATTTGAAGTCCAGGATTCGAATATCCCGGTTTAGCCACGCGGATTTATTTTTCACTCAAAAAAATGTTGTTGGTTATATTTGTTTATCTCATCTATACTATTTCTCATAAAAGTCCCTCAATGTATGGTTTTCTTTCCAGAAATGATTTATAAAATACTCAATACTTGAGTATGCCTGTACAGTATGGGACCCTCACACCCAAACAAATATTGACAAGTTGGAAATGGTCCAGCGAAGGGCAGCGCGCTATGTGCTCAATAAGCACAGGTACAACCATCGTAACTCCAGTGTGTCAGAAATGTTGGACCACCTAAAGCTGCGCCCTCTAACAGATAGACGTAGAGATGCTCGTCTGACCATGCTTCATAACATTGTTCACCAGAAAGTCGCTATCGTAAAATCAGACAGATTAATCCCTACAGTTAGAAAATCCCGAACAAACCACCAGTTTTCGTATCAAATTCCCCACTCAAAAACCCAGACCAGAAAGGCATAATTCTTCCCTCGAACTATACCCGAGTGGAATAAAGTCCCACCTGACATTATTTCGAGCCCCACAACGGAATTATTCAAATCAGCCCTCCACCGTCACTTTTCAAACGCAAATTAGACCATCTCGTATCTTTTAAAAACAATCTCTTTCCATGTTTCACTCCTCGTATGTCATTTTATCTTCAAATTGTTGAAGTTGGTCAGTACCATTTAGAAGTAGAAAGCCGTAGTCATGCCGGAAAAAATAGTTCACGTATATTAATTTTGTAACGCAGTTGTAGTCTGTTAAATTTGATCGGAGTTTGACTTCAGTTTTTGATGTATCCTACACTTACAACTAATATTTATCACGAGGTAAGGGGAGCAATACAGAGGACGTTAGGGGTCCTATGTTAGAGTTGTGCCCCCTAGACCACTAGAAGTGCGCTTAAACAGTCGTTTAGCGTGCTGTTTACAATTCTCTGTGATAATACATGTGAAGTATGGGTGATGTGTTTTAAAATGACAGCGACTATGGACTATTTCTTTGGCAGTAAGTATCAGGTGTACATGTTTGGTGTCCCCCATGAAGTTTGCTTGCTGTCAATTCCAAGCCGAAGTTTATAAATGAGCGTGTTCGCAGTGCATTTAGTTTCATCTTTACTAGTTTTGATATTATTTATATTTATTATATTTATATTTATACACAACACATCTCCAGCACACACGCATACATACACAAACAGGGAGATATTAGCCAGGTGGCATATGACAAGTAGTTAGCGCCTGATATGGTAGCCCCTGCGAGTTCCTCAAAAGTGTATTGATTAATGTATATGCTAATTGTATTGACTGTTTGAATTGTATATCTATGTTTTGTTAAGCGTTTCAGAGTGGTTCGTTTTAGCTAGATAGGGCGCTATATATGAAATGTTGTATATTAGTATTATTTTGTTGCTAAATTATAAATATGAGTTACAAGTTGTGCGCGTATATCATAGCGATGAAGTAGTTTGCGTGTTATTATTTAAAACTTACTCAGTGCCACACTGATATCTAACAATGAAATCAGATCAAATTTGCGGATAATAGTTCTCTCCCCTTTGCGAATATCCAATTTCGAATGGTATAGGGTAATTATATGGGTACCCGGTGTTAGAGGGATTGGCACTCTTTGGAGAACATTATTTCATTTTCTAGGTGTCATTTACCTGAAAAGAATTCACTGGTATCATTTTACTTTCTAGTGTGTACCATATACCATAAAACCATATCTACTCGAGTGTAGAAAGCTTAATTCTTTAAATAAAACATAAATTTAAAATTTGTGTCGGGAATGTTTTCGTTATAATTATTCAAACTAACAGCTAGATATGCATGATCAAATGACGCCATCAGATATCAAAGATAAAAATAATTACAATTATCGGAATATATGTCAAAATATTACTTTGAAAATTCGCTTATGAAGCTAACTCAACTTCAGCCACCTGGATTTCGAATCTGTCGTATCATATTGCAATACTTGTACGACATGTTAAAGAAACACTATGATATCTGATTTGTTCTGTACGAGATGTTTCCGAACTAAAAGGCATTATCAATATCAGACAAGTAAACATACTTTTTGGACAGGCAATAAAAAGGGTGAAATATCTGTAATAATTCTGTATTTAGCAAAGTTTTGTGCACAAAAATTAAAAAGTAATCAGGAAAATATTTGTTTTATACTTTTTGATGACACAAATATTTGAAGTGACACATACAGCTGCTTTGATTCCAACATGATAGAAATACCTTGCGTATTGTCTATTCTTAGCAATTTCTGAGGGTAAACTTAGAGGTCACACCACACGTTGACTCGGATTACTTGTTTTAAGATCATTACGTTTATGTTGCTATACTTACAAGAACGTAAGGTTTATTGGTAGTCTTGTAAAGTTAACATTACTAATAATTTCACGTGCATTTGCACGTGCCTAAATAATGTTATAACAACAGGAAGACGTCATTAAATTTTGACTCACATTTGTAAGTATAACTTGACGTCAAACGGTAAAAAAGCGACGTGTACAATTTGACGAAATAATTTATAAGGGTTGTTCTCTCGACATTTTTCAATGGTGTAGAGACGATGTGTGTATTTAAAACCGAACCTGTTGATTTCGAAGATGAAGAAAACAGGATTTCCCTGATTTTTTTTTCAAACTTGTCAGAATAAAACAAAGATTATTTAATTAATTACAGTGTCGAAAGTGCTTTGAAACTGGTGTCGAATGTTTCTTGACGACGAAAAGCGCACGAAATGAACATTTAAAAACAAAACAGTTTCATGAAATGGAAACTAAATAGAAGTTTCCAAATATATTAAATGTTTTACATGTTTAGTAAAGAGTTTACGCACCTTTCCGTCTGTTTAAACAATAGCTGAGAGATTTGTATTTCTGGCCCCTAACATCACCGAATAACGCAACAACTGTATGATGCAGTGTAATTAATTGTTGGCATACTGTATGCATTACCAAACTTCACAGGTGCAGTCGCACGTGAGCGTTATAGATTCATCTCCTCGTGTTGTAACAGAATAAAATTATGTAAATACATCAAACACTGAATTTCTTTTGTGGATAATATCACTTAAATGGTGGATAATTACACAACTTAAAAACACAGCGGAACAAAAACTGATATTATTTTAAACATTTTGTTGTTAATATCCATTTAGTTATGACATATTCATTTTTCCTTTAGAAAAAAACACACTTTATAAGCTTTACCAACGACAAATAATCTGGGTCAAGAATAAAAAAATGTATTCAAAACATTTAGGCCATACTAAAAGTAAATATCGGAAATTTAATCACGGGGAACTAAACAGGCCGGTATCGTGTTGCTATTGGACATTCTTTATGACAACGTGACACTCTTACCGTCCACTTATGTACCCCGGGTTGGTATCAATGTCAGAAACAAGACACCTCGCCTCGCTGTGTACCTTGAGCAGACGACAAGTAATCCACTACATAGTCCAACGAACTGTCCCGTTTGCCATTAATTTCCTACCCCTATATATAAATAAAATAAAAACGAATTTGAAGAATGTTTTTTTCAATGACAAGAACAAATAGAGAACCTACTGAACTAAAAACGTCGTGGAACATCCACATATGTGTATGTGACGTCAGAATTATTATATTTCATGAATGAATGTCTCTCTCGTTGCCAGCTGTTATTGATGTGCCTCAGGTGCGTTGATAGAATATATGTTTAGCTATAAAATTAGACAAGATGGCATGACTTGCAGTTTAAAATTGACCATTGTGAAACTGACTTCTTTCATTGATATTTCGTTCGATGAAGTTTAAGATATCTACATGTCTTCGTTTAGAGTTTCTTCTCTGCGTTTACAGTTTCACATTTGGCCAAATACAGGACATAGACAGACGCGTTTTCCTTTATCTTTATCTAAATCATTGATTATCTGAAATATATACATTGTCTACATTATGTATAGATAAGAATGGATCATTGTTTATAAATAGGGTGCGTTTTACTGTTTTACTTAAAACTCAAAAGAAAACATGCTGAACAGTAAATAAAACCATAATTTGAACACACAATCGATGTTAACTAAGGCAAGATGTGAACAAAGGATAGAGGCACTAACAAACGTACAAGGGGAATAAGACCAGGTGTTCCGGAAAGTAAGCGTCCTCATGATGATATCAAGTTCTCAAACAGCTACCCGGGGTAGTTACAACGAGCAACAAAACACAATTCGTATTAATGTTAATAGACTTAGACCGTTTTCTAAGACCACTTGGTTGCAGATGTGAACTGAAAAGTTGAGAATAATTGGATAAAGAAATCTTAAGAAACATTGTTTTGTTTTGCAAAGGGTTTTTTCCCCTTAAATATATTTTCATTGGAAAGCGTCGGTTACATTTTGTTTGTCTTCCATGCTTCTGTCGAGGAGAGGAATGACCCACAAGACACATGTCAAAATGTTTTTGATAGGTTTGGCGAGTGTGTTTATGTCTGAAATTAATTTCTTTGCAAAATGTAAGTCAGTTTTCGAGAACCTTTGCGTTACAAGAGGAAAAACCAACTCGACATGCTATGTAGAAATTGCGAAAATAGTTACGTCTTAAGTTTTCTTTAAAATAAAGTGATAAAAAGCTGATTGTTATTGCTCTGATAATGATCGCCATATTACATACCTACGACATTAGATATAAACAGAAAAAGTACAAAGATTTCATTTATGAATTTCATGCTTCGTTCGTCTTTACGGGAAATATTAATATTAAGTAAACATACCTTAAACATTCCACACCCAGCTGACACATATTTGTGAAATATCAAAAACGAACCGGGATATCTAGTATAGTTTACAATCAAGTGATATAATGGCAGCTTTTGTTGAAACAAGCTTCTATGACAAAGGTAGAGATATACGTTTTATATGGTGCAACACTATCATATTTTGTATAATTTGATGCAAATAAAAAACAATGTACCATCTTGCTAAGCTTCAAAATAGAGAACTTAGTTATCTTTTTATCAAACCTATTTGTACGTGTCCCCCAAAAAAATATTTCTTTAAGTATGGTTAGAATGTTATTTGATACCGTTAACTTTCACGCTTGCATTTTTTTCTGGGTTGCATACTGTTCCAACAAATGTCTTTTGTTCTTTGTATTATCGTCAAGTTGACTATACTTGATAACGCTGACATATAACGCAATCTACCCTTACAGAAGCATCTCGCTTAAGACGACAAGGTATATGTGATCACAGGACAACGCGCTTGAATTCCTCTGTATAATGTGCAACCCTACCCGGAATGAGAGTCATCTACCTCTTTACAATACTATCGGGGCGTGAAATGTGGATGTCCCGTGTATCTGTTTCATCAATGTGACACGAAATCTCTCGTGTGAATTAACTACTATCAAATATACACGCATATCATTCAATGAATTTATAACATACATCTTATTTCAAACATCTGTTTTTGTTTTTAGTGCTGGTCCCGGTATTTCACCTGTTAATTCATTCCTTATTAATGGGAGTGTTAGTTTTATGTTTATTCATTGAAAGAAGTGATATGAAGATATTTCCACCTGTGTCGAATATACCATACTATCACTAGTAGATTTACTGCTTATTAAAACAAAATAGATAAAATATGATAAAGTTTAAATATAATGATATGTAACCTGTATCAATGTTCTACATGTGAGCTTAAACACTTCTTACATAAGATTTTGCACATTCACTTGAATATCCTATCGACTAATGATAATTTTGAATGCCCAGAAATATGATCTGCAACTTCATTTGATTTTAAAGTGGATGAAATTGTTGTGATACCATGATGTTAAGCTTACCATGCTTTGAACACGGCCTGTATAATATGAATGTAAGGAGCATTGTTAAATATAAAAACATACACCGCAATATCAACAGTATTTTGATACTTAGAGCAACCACTAAAATAGAGGATCAACTAAGACACGTGACGTCTTTACACTTAAAACAGGGTATGAAGGAGAGAATGAACTGTGACACGTAAAATGTATAAGCAGTATAGGTTAGAACGTAACTTTTGAGAGGAAGACAGTTACCGATCTGGAAATTATAGTGGTCAGGTTTGCAACGAGATTTGGTAATTAGGGGAGCCTACTACTATACTCTACAGTAGACATATATGCTGTAAACCCACTTTGATACGGGTAAGCGGTCGTGAGTATCACCGCATTGCCATATTTTGTCACATTGGTGCACGCACAATATCAAAATAAGGCAACGCTAAAATAAGATTACCACTAAAATATGTAAACTTTCGGTATGAAATTCAAGTAGTTACAGAATGCTATCAATATTTTTTTAAAAATGTATAGAAGTATCGCAAAATATACCCTCTGTTGAATGCCGGCAGTATGTAAAAGTATTCTTCTGTCAGAAATAAAAATAAAAAAACCCATTAAATGGCCTGCTGTATACAACTGAATGTTTTCGTAAGTTAGTTTGTTTGTTGTATTTTATGCCCTATAAACAGCTTTGGTCATTTAAGGACGTGCAAGGTTTTTGTGGTGGAGGAAAGTCGGAGTTCTCGGAGAAAAACCAACGACCTACGCCAGTACCTGGCGACTGGTCCACTTAAGTCTCGAACCCGCGACCCAGTAGTGAAGGACAAGTGGTAATATTAATGGAGAACCAACCATATAACCGAATCGGTGCTTCCTTCTATATTTTGTTTATCAGAAGTTAAAGAAAATGAAAAACGATATCCTGGCTCGATTGCAACACTCTTTTGTCTCCTTTTTGTCTTCCTAGGTATCTGACCACATATGACATTAGTTGTTGCAAGGATGTTTAACCGTGAAAAAAGTAAAACAAATACTAGAAGTATGGTGTTGAGAAAGAAACAAATTAATTACTGTAAAAGTAGAAGTTTTCGCGTGTGTAAATGTTCACTTTATGATTCTTTAAACAGATCGCAGTGTGGAAATGTTCGTTTTGGCAACTGTTCAGAAGTGTACAATTCATATCCCTTATATCTATAATCTTTACAATTCATCGATGCATATAAGCGTGTGGATATTTTTGAGCTCATTTCCACACATCGAACATTTCTACTTTCGCTGTACTATATTTTTGACACATGATTAAGCACCGGTGATAAAACTTATTGATAAATATAAAACTTATTGATAAATATAAAACTTTTTGATAAATATAAAACTTATTGATAAATATAAAACTTTTTGATAAATATAAAACTTATTGATAAATATAAAACTTATTGATAAATATAAAACTTATTGATAAATATAAAAC